>NW_026971816.1:0-39372 GCF_026151205.1 Bolinopsis microptera | reverse complement strand
TGGGGAAAAATTTTTTTCCGTCCCCCCTGGGAAAAGGGTTTTGGGGATGTCCTATTAAACGAAAAAACCAGGGGGGGGGAAAAGGGGACGGGGAAAAAAAATTAAAAAGCTGACTTTCGGGGCTGCTGCTTTTCAGGGTAGTTCGGGTTTGGGCCTCCCTGTTCCTTTTTCATCATTTTTTTTTTTCACTTGTTCTTTTTTCTGAAGGGGGGGAAAATTTTTTAATTTTAAAAATTTACCTTCTTTTCGGGGAAAAGGTTTATTGGGGCATGGATCTATTTTTTATGGTTTTGACTAAATTTTTGGGGGAAAACCCACCGAACAGGGGACCCCAAAATTCTAATTTTTATTTTTTTTAAAAAAACTTTAAAAAAAATTTTAATTTTTTACAAATATTTTTTATTTCCTATTTTTCCCCTTTTGACTCCCGTACGTTTAAAACGTTCATTTTTTTTTTTCTGTTAAAAATTTAATTAAAGGGGTAAAAAAAAAATCGAATGCAAACCGAAAAAATTTTACTGGCACTGAAAAAATTATTCATTTTTCCTGGGGGACGTTTCTTCTATTCCAAAGGTTGGAGCCGATATAAAAAAAAAAGTTTTTTTAAGGGGAAACCCCCCACGTAAAAATAGGTTTTTTTTTTTTCGGGTGTGGGGACAAAGTTTAACCAAAAAATCCGTTTTTAAAAAAACCGTCAAAACCCTGCTCTTTTAAAACCAAAGGGGATGTTTTTTTTTTTTTGTTAATTTAAAATCTAATTAGAAATTTTTACTACTTTTTCAGAAAAAAGGGGAAACTATACTGTTTAACTATAGGCAGCTATAGTTAAAGATTCCAAAAAATTTTTTAAAAATTTGTAGTTAAAAAACATTTGTGAAAAAACAAAAAAAAAAGTTTTTTTTTTGGGGGAATTTTTCTGACCCATTTTTTGGGGTTTTAAATATTTTTTTTTATGGTAAAATTTTTCTCAATTTCCAAAATTTTGTCCTTAAAAAAAAAATAAAAAAGTCCGGGGGGTTCCCGACAGTTTTTT
Organism: Bolinopsis microptera; assembly: GCF_026151205.1. Taxonomy (NCBI): domain Eukaryota; kingdom Metazoa; phylum Ctenophora; class Tentaculata; order Lobata; family Bolinopsidae; genus Bolinopsis; species Bolinopsis microptera. The sequence goes on along the minus strand of NW_026971816.1, from coordinate 38,339 downwards.
GCAGGGGGAAAAAACCCCCCGCCCCGGGGGGGGGGGCCCCCCCTCCACCTTTGAGGGGAAAACATCAAAATTTTTATTTGGGTTTTTTTTTATCGACAAAAAAAAAATTTTTTTTTTGGGGGGAGTTTAAATCATCATAAAAAAACCCAAAACACTACACTCGGGTAAAAAACAACAAAAATTTATAGAACTCCCCATTTTTGCACCTCTAAAAGGGACATTGTAGCCTTTCAACAAAACCCTACCCCCCCATTCGAAAAAATCGGGGACCCACAAGTGCTTTTTTCCTAAATGCCGGGGGGGGGGACGGAGGGGGGGGGAACTGTTCCACACTTTCGGGGACAGTGCCCGGGCTATTGCCCAAAAAAAGGGGGGGTCAAATTTTTTGGGGGGGGGATTTTACTACCCCCCTTCTCTCAAGGGGGGAATTTTGGGGCCCCCAACCAACATCCCCCCACCCATTTTTTTCCCAATTTTTTAAACGGGGGGGGGAACCCCCCTAAAAAGGGTTTAGGGGGTGCCGGGGGGAGTTGGGGGGCCCCCGGGGGGACAGGTGAAACATGGGGGGCTATTTTTTAAAAAACCCGCCGTTTTTTTTCGCCCCCTTCTCTTTCCAGTTCCCCCCAAATTTTAAAACCACCATTTAAAAGCTTTTTTTAAATCTATTTGGGGGAACCACCCCCAAAACCCAAAAAACTTTTACCTTAAATCCCTTGTTCAACATCTTTTTTTTTTCCCAGGGGCATCCTCCCACAGGGGGGGGGGATTTTCCCCCTTTTTTACCCCCAGGGGGGGTGAAAAAGCTTTTTTCTATTTTCCCTATTTTTGGGGGGCCAACCGGGGGGCCCCCGGGCCTCTCTTTTTAAAAAAAAAAATTTTTTTAAATAAATTTTTTTTGAGCAGGTGGCCCCATGGGGCCGGTTTTGAAAACTAAAAAAACCCCCGTTTTTTTGTTTCTAGTTTCAAGGGAAAAAATTTAATAAAAAATTATCCCCAACTTAAATTTTTAAACTTTGGTAAAGGGGGGAAAACGTTAAATTTTTATTTTTTTTCCCACTTTTTCACTTTTTATCCGGGGGTTTTCCCCAACCATTTTGGGGATTTTTGCGGGGGGTTTGTCATTCTGATGCATTCAAAAAAAAAATTTTTAGTAAATCCTGATAAACCCTGTCGTAGTAATTAGGCAGTTGTTTTTTTTACCCCCTTTTTATTTCTTTTTTTTATTTTTTTCATAGTTGGAAAATTGGGGGGGGGCCCGTTTGTTTTTTTTACGTTTTCTTGTAGGGTTTTTAAAAAAGTTTTCAAGTTTTTTCCGTTTCCCTTTTACGGGGGACAAAGCCGGGGTTGGGTAGGGGGGAAAGGGGGATTAAAATTCCTGGTTCCAAAAGGAAAATTTTTTAAAATTTTGGGGAAACTATTTTCACGGCCCTTAAAGGGGTACGGGGGGAAGGTCCATGGTGTGTTTTTTCATCAGGGGAACAAAAAGGGGAAAAAGGGGAAAAAAAACTCTTTTAAAGGGGGGAAAATTTTTGGGGGTTTTTTTGGTAGGGGGGAAAAAAAAATTATTTGGGGGGGCCTTTTTTCCCAGGGAAAAAATGGATGCTAAAAAAAGTCCTTTTGGAAAAAAACAACTGTCGAGAAATAACCGGGGGGAAAGAAAAATTTCCACAGGAATTACTTTTTCTATTTTAAAAAAAAGGGGTATCAACCAGTTTTAAAAAGGGGGGGGAAAAAATTCCACCGAGCTGGGGGGCAAAAAAGGGAAAAAAACCCTTTTTTGAAAAAGGGATTGTCGGGGGAGGGAAAGGCTAAATTGGAGGGGGGGAAAAAAAGGGGATTTTGTAAATTTTTGGGCCTAACCAAAAGGGGGGCCCCTTTGGAGTTTTTTTGGGGGCCCTTTCCCCTTTCACCGGGGGGGGTTTAAAATTAAAAATTTACGCCCCTTACCAACAAAATTTAAAAGCCCCCAATGCCACTGCTTTTTTTTTCTGGGGGTTTAAAACTCTGCAAAAAAAATTTTTTTAAAAACCAAAAACGTTTTTGGTTTTTTTTGTTTGGAAAAAAATTTTTTACCTAATTATGCTTTTTTTTTTCAAAAGATATTTTTATAAAAAAATACATTTTTTAAATTTTTGATTAATTTTTTTTTCAACCTTTTATTTAAACTGAAAATTGGGGGTTTTTCTCCCCCCAATGTTTTACTCAAAACTATAAAAAAGGGTTTATAAATTTATAGTTTGGCTTTTTGGAAATTCCCTACGCCCAATTGTTTATAAACTCGGGGCCCTTTTCTTGAAAAGAGTTGGTTTTTTTTATCTTCTTTTCGGGGGGAAAAACGAAAAATTGAAAAATTTTTTGGGCCCCCCCTTTTTTAGGTTTAAAATCCCAAAATTTTTCCCCCAACAAAAGGCCAAATTTTTCCCCAAATTCCTAAAATTTTTTTTTTTTATTTTTTTGGGTTTAAAAAAAAAAAACCCCCCATTTTGAAATTTTTGGGGACATTTAAAAAAACCCGAAATTTTCACGGGAGTTTTAGGGGGGGGGAAAATCAGGCAAGGTGGGTTTATTTAAAAATTTAAAAAGTTAATTACTTTTTTTTAAAAACCAAGGCTTGTTGGGTTTCTTTTTGCGTTTAGTTAAAAAAACCCCGGGGGGGGAAAAAAACTAGGGGGCGGGGGGGGGGGGGGCAATAAGGGCGCTTTACCCAAGGGGGTTTTTCGCCATCCAGGGGAGTTGTCGCCACCCAGGGGCAGTTTTCGCCATCCCAAACCCGTAGTTGTTCGCTTTTCCAGGGGCGGAAAAAAGTTGGGGCCCAGCGCCAAAAATTTTATGGTTCGTTTAATTTTGTCGCTATCCAGGGGGGGTTTGTTTCGCCATCCCGCGCTATTTGTCGCTTTTTTTTCCTATCGCAAAAGGGAAACGCCTTTGTTTTTAAAATTTGGGGTTTCCCCCTGGAAAATTGTAATTGTGTTCCGTTTTTAAATTTCAGAGCTGTGTCTCGGGGAAGAGATCGAAACCCTTTTTCTTTGAAAAAGGGTTTTCTTTCGTTTCCATTTTTGAGCCCCCGGGGTTTTATCGAAAACCCCAAAATTTTTTGGGGAAAAGGGCAGTATGTTGGGGGACCCTCCCACCCCTTTTACAGGTTTTTCAAACTGTCTCCCCAAAACCGGGGGCCCAAAGTCCCGGGGTTTTTTGGGGTTTCCCCCCCACCTTGGGGTTTTCAGCAGCGAGGGGGGGATTTTAAAACAGGGAAAAGTTTTTTTTGGGGGTGAGGGTGGGGGAGGGTTTGGGGGAGTATTGTGGGGTGGAGGTAAAAAAACCCAAAAAAGGGCCGGGGGGGGGATTTCCTCCTGCATTTTTGTTTCCCCCCGGCGGGAGTAGGGGAAAAGGGGCCCCCCATTTTTACCACCTAAATCGCCCCCTTCCCCAAGCTCCCCCTATAGTCCTAATTTCAAAAAGGTGTACCCCCCAAGATCCCCCCCTTCTATTTCCCACTTTTTCCCGTTTGAGGGTAACTCCCCCTGAAAAATTGTATTTTTTTAAAAAAACTCAGGGGGTTTTTAAAAAAAGGAAAAAAAAAGGTTTTCCCCCCTATTTTTTTTTTGCGGGAAAATTTTTTAAAGGGGCCCCGGGGGCCCCTTTTTATTTGGGGGCTGTTGGGTCCCATGGGGGGGCTGTTGTTTCATTGGGGGTTGGGGGGGAATGTTAAAGGGGCCCCAAAGGTACGTTAGTTTTTTTTTAAAAAGGCTTTTGGGCCAAAGGGGATAACCGGGGGCCCAAAAATTTCCTCAGGGCCCGTCCGCCACGTCGGTTTTTTTTAAAAAAAAAGGGGCCTTTTCCCTAGGCCAAAATTTTTTCCTTTTCCCCTGGGGGGGGGGGACTTGCAGGCACCGGGGTCTATTTCCAGTATCGTGCCAAACTGTCGGGGAAAAAAACCGGGGGGACGTCCCCCACGTTAAAACCCTTAATTTGGGGGGTCTTTATTTTTTTGGCGGTTTTGATAGGGGGGACTTTGGGGAAAAACCCCGGGGGAGTGAAAAAATGTTTACTATATTTTAAAAAGCTAAAAGCGTCTGAAAAAAATTCGATTTTTTACGGGACAAAAAAAAAAAAGTTTCCCAAAAAGGTTTTTTAATGGGACGTTTTTTTGGGGCGGGGGGGACTAAACTTTTTTCCCCAAAAATTTTTTTCCCCCCATGGTTTTTTAAAGGGGCCCCATTTTTTTGTACTTTTTTTCCCTTTTTTTTCCCCCCCTTTTTTTGTTTTTTTCAAAAATTTTTTTTCCAAGGGAAAAAACATCGTAGGGGGTTTTAAACAAAAAAGCGGGGGGGTTTTTTATCTTATCGGAAGGGAAAAAAACTTTTGTCCGAAAAAAAAAATTTTCCACTCGGGGGGGGACAATCGTTTTAAATTTGAATTTTTTTAATTTTTGCTATTTTTAAAAATTACCCAAAAAAAAATTTTTAAAAAAAATGTTTAAGTATTGGCTCGAAAAATTTTTTTCGAAAAATTTTTCACTTAACCCTTTTTTTTGGGGGGAATTGGCCCAAAAAATTTTTTTAAAAAAAATTTTTAAAAAAATAAATTTTTTTTTATAATTTTTTTTTCGGGGGTTTCAGGGGGGGGCCCTTTTGGTTTTGGGGGTTGCCAAAAAGGGGCATCTTTTTACCCAAAAAGGGGGGCCCCCCTTTGGGGGGAATCAAACCCCCCGTTCGTTCCGCGTGGAAAAGGAAAAATGTTTTTAAAACCCCCCCACTTTTAAAAACCACCCGGGCCGGCGTGCCCGGGGGGGCACTAATTTTTTTAGTTTTTTTTATATTTTTTCCCAATTGAAAAAAAAAAAGTTTTTTTACTTGATAAAACCCCGGGGGAATTTAAACTTTAAAAAACTGGAAAAAATTTTAAAAACAGGAAATTAAAACATGGGAAATGGGACCAAAGAGGAACATTAAAAAAAAACTCGGTTTTGAAAATTTTTTCCAATCAGTAGGGGTTTTTTTTTTTTTTACTTGATCCAATTTTTTTCGAAATTTTAAATAAATTTTAAAAATAAAAATTTGCGGATATTAAAACGTTTGTTTTCGAAAAAAAAAAAATTGAAATGTTTTTAATTAAAAAAATTTGTGTACACGCCGGTTTTTAAAAGGGTTTTTTTGGACAGTAGGGTTCTTTTTTTTCATAAAAAAGGGGGGGCAAATTTGGGTTTTTCTTTGAATTTTTAAAACTAGATTAAAATTTTTTTGATACATTTTTCCATTTTTGGGGGAGGGGAGGAGGGGTTTCATTTTTTATTTATCGTTTTAAAATTTGGGTTTTGGGCACTTGGTTTTAAAAAGGGGAAAAAATTAAACAATTTAGCTTAATTTTTCAATTTTACAGTGGTTGGTATTTTTTTATGCAATTTTGCTTTAAAATCGTTTAGTAAGTCTTTCGGGGAAAAAAATATTTAAATAAATAAATAACAATTGTTAAACTGAAAAATTTTTGGGGGGGGTTTTAAAAAACGTTTCAGGCCCCCCCGTTTTTCCAAAAATTATAATTTTTGGGGGGGGGCTAGAAAAAGGGTTTTTTTTCCCCTTTAAAAAAAATTTTTCCCCTTTGGGGGGGATATGGCCACATGGTCTTTTAAAAATTGATGATCGTTATCGTCGGGGGGACGGGTTTTACCCACTCATTCAAACTTGATAAAAAATGGAAAAAAAAATTTTTTTATTTTTTTATTATTTTTTTATCTTTTTTAAAAATTTTTATTCCATTATTTTTTCCCCATAGTTAAATTTAATAAAAAAAGTTATGTTTTAATCTTTTTTGGGGGGAAAAAATTTCTTAACTTTTTTGGGAAAATTTTTTAGTTTTATTTTTAAGTCGAATTCTTTCCCTTTTTTAAATTTTTTTGGGGGGGTTCTAAGATTCGTTTCAAAAAAAAAAATTTTTGGCGAATCAGCAAGTAAGTAATTTTTTTTTTTTGTATTAAATTAAAAATTTTTGTTTTTTTAAAAAAAAGTAAATATACTTAAAAGGGGGGCCCTATTTTGGAATTTTCTCCCAGCTTTAGGGGGGGGCGTAAAAAAAACCAAAAACGTAAAAAAAAAAAAAAAAAGTAAAAAAAAAAAAAAAAACCGTAAAAAAAAAAAAAAACGTAAAAAAAAAACAATGAAAAATTTTGGAGGGGGGGGGCCCCGGGGCCGGGGGAAAATTTTTCCTTTTTTATGTCGCGTTTAAAGGTCATTTTTTTAAAACCCAAAAATGTTTTCAAAAAGGGGGGGAATTTTTGGGGGAAAAACGTTTTTTTATGGTTAATTTTTCTTTTGGGGAAAAAAGGCATTTTTAAACGGGGGGGGGCCCCTCCGGGGGGTTTTCATTTTTTCAATAAAAAGGCCCCCGCTTTCTTTTCTAATTTTTTTTAATTGGGAGGAACAAGGAAAGGGGACAAAAAAAAAACTGGGGTCTTAAACCTAAAATGATTAGTTTGGCAAGGGCCGGGGGGAAAAATTTTTTTTAAAAATGGGGGGAAAAAGGGAAAAAAAAACCTTTTTTTGCAAAAAAATTAAAAAATGAAAATTTTCGTTTAAAAAATTATGGGGAAATTTTTTTTCTAAAAATAAAGTTGCGGGGGGAATTTAAAAAAAAATCATTTTTAAAATTTTTTGGGGGGTTTTGGGGGGGGCTCCCTGTTTCCCTTTTCTAGGAAAAAAAACCCCATACCCCCTTTTAACCCTTTTCTAAATTTTTAAAATAATTTTATTTTTACTTTTTAGTTTCGGGGGAACGGTCTCAAAAAGGTTTGAACCCGGTCGATTTATTTTGTTTAAAAATTTTTTGTTTTTTCTCTCAGAAAAAATGAAAATCTGGCTTTTTCTATGGGGGGGGGGTAAATTAGAATTTAAATTTTTACTTTTCCCAACATTTCTCGATTTCAAAAAAAAAAAAAGGGCCAGGGGGGGATCACCTGGTTAAAAATGGGGGGCGGGGGGAAAAAACGGGGAGAACATTGGGGAACCCCTTGGGTGAACGTTATGGCCCACGTGCCTTTTTCCCCCCCCCTAATTTCCACGGGGGGCCCTTTGGGGGGGCCCCCCGATCCCAAATTTGGGGGGGTTTTTCTGTTTTTTTTTGGTTTTCAGCTCCCTGTTACCTGGGCCCCTTTTTGGGGGGGGGGGGGGACGTTAAGGGGGGAAACCCTTCGTTAATTCTTAAAATTTTTTGGGAAAAAAAGTTCCCCAAATTTTTTTCCCCCCACCCTTAAGGATCCTTAAAAAGGGGGAGTTGTGCAAGAAAAAATGTTCCACGTCGGGGGAAAAAATCGAAAAATTTTGTTTTAATTATTTAATTAGCTAATTTTAAATTTACCAAAAAAAATTATTTAAAAAAGTTTTACGGGGGGCTCGGGGAATTTTTCAAAAAAATTTTTTTTCACTTAGACTTTTTTTTTGGAATTTGGGCCCAAATTTTTTGAAAAAAATTTTTAAAATAAAAATTTTTTTTTTCAAATTTTTATTTTTTAAAATTTGGAGGGGGGGAAAAAGGAAAATTTATATGCAAAATTTAAAAAAGGGGCCAAAAAAATTCGAAAAAAATTTTGGGGGTTTTTTTTAAATCTAAAAAAAAAAATTTTTGGGGGGGCCCGGAATTAACTCATTTATTAATAATTTTTTAGGCTGCAGGGCTTGGGGCTAACCCCTTTTTTCATAAAAAAATTTTTTCCCAAAATTCCCAAAAAACCTTCTGTTTTATTCTAAAAAAATTTATTTTTTTTTTTTTTTTTTAGTTCAGGAAAACGGTTAAAATTTCAAAAAAAGGGTTTTTTTAAAAACCCAAAGGGGTGGGGATTTTATTTTTTTTTAAAATTTTTTTGCTTTCTTTTTCAGGAAAAATTGAATCGGGGCCTTTTTCTATGGGAGGGTAATTTGATTACATTTTTACTTTTTTCCCCCCCATTCTCAGTTCAAAATAAAAAAAGCTTTGGGGGAAATCCAACCTGGTAAAATGGGGCGGGGGGAACAAACCCGGAAAACCCATGAACCCTCTGGTGGGGGTTTTATAGTCCACGGGGGGACCTCAGGGGCTCTTAAAATTCCCGTGCCCCCCGCCCGATCCAATTGGGGTTTCTGTCTTGGTTTCGCTCCCTGTTACCTGGAAACCTTAATTGGGGGTTTTGGGGGGACCCACCCCCTTTTTAAAATTTTTTTTTAAATGTCTAGGGGAAAAGCTGAAAAATTTTCCCCCCATTCCCCGGGCACTTAAGGTCCTTAAGGAGTTTTTGAAAAAAAAAAAAAAATGTTTTTAAAAGGGTTTAAAAAGGAAAAAATCGTTTTAATTTTTTTAAATTACAAATTTTAATTTTAATTTTATCTAATTAACCCCAAAAATTTTTAAAAAAAAAAATGTTTACGATTGGCCCGGGGGGGGGGAATTTTTTTAAAAAAAAAATTTTTTTCACTTGGGGGACATTTTTTGGGAGGGGGGGGACAAAAATTTTGAAAAAATTTTTAAAAAAAATTTTTTTTTTTTTAAAAGTTTTTAATTAAAATAGGGGGGGAAAAAAAAAAACTTTTTAAAAAAAAAAAAAAAAATTTGCAAATTCGTAAAATTTTGGGGGTTTTTTATCAAAAAAAATAAAGTTTCCCGGACGAAAAAACCCTCTTTTTAAATTTTGGGGTTGGGAGGCTTGGGGTCCCCCCTGTTTCCTTTGGGGGAAAAAATTTCCATACCCCTTTTTAATTTTCCTAAAAAAATTTTTTTCTGAAATATTTTTTTTTTACTTTTTTTTTCGGGAAAAAAACGGTCATTCAAAAATGGTTTGAAAAACCCGGTTCTTTTTATTTTTTTTAAATTTTTTTTAGTTTTCCTCTAAAGGAAAAAATTTTTGGGCTTTTTTTTTTGGGGGGGGGGTTTTTTTTGGGAAATTCCATTTACATTTTCCCTTTCCCCCCAGATTCAAAAGTAAAAAAAAAACAAAATTTCCCAAACCGGGGGTTTCAAATGGGAAGGCGGGAAAAAAACGGGGAACATGAGTTTGGGGGGGGACGTTTAGTCCCCAAGGGGGGACCTCAATCTTTTTTTTTCACGTTGACCCCCCGGGGACCCGATTTCCAATTGGGGGGTTTTCTTTTCTTTTTTAAAGTCGTCCCCTTTTTTACCGGGGCCTTAATTGAGGTGGGGGGAACCCGGGACCCTGGGGAAATTTTCTAAAAAAAGGGGTTGAAAAGCTCCCCCAAAAATTTTTACATTTCCCCACCCATTTTAAGGGTTCTTAGGGGGAGGTGCCCAAATGGGGTTTTAAAAAACGCCAAGGGGGGGGGGGAATTATGGGGGGGGGGGGGATACCCGGGCCATCTATAATACAAGTATTTTGCTGGCAAGTTTTGCCTGATTTTTTATTTTAAAAGATTTTTAAAAATTTTTTCAGTTTTTCCCAGATTTCAGATTTCAGTTTTTTTCAGATTTCCCCGGGTTTCAGTTTTTTTATGGGTTTTTTCAAATTTTTCGTTTTCCCCAAGTTTTTCAGTTTTTAAAAAAAAAAAAGCAAAAACATTTTGATTTTTTTTTTTCGGGGGGGGGGGATTGGGGGTCGATGGGCGGGGCCCCCAAATTGCAAAAATTTGTTGTGGGGAGTTGTTTAAAAATATTTCTTATTAACGGGGGATTTATTGTTTTTTAATTTGGGGAAAATTGTATTTTAAAAAAACCTTGACCCAAGTTTTAATTTGTTCAATAAAGGATTTGCATTTTCCGGGGACAAAGGGGGGGGGCCCCCCGGGGGGGGGGTTTGATTTTTTTTAAGGGCCCCCCAAAAGTAGGCGGGGCTGCGGGGAAAAAAAATTTTTTGGCCCGGGCCCGCTTTTTTCATTTTTTAAAAGGGGGCTTTTGTTTTTTGATTTTACAAAGGGGGGACAAAAAAAACTTTAATTTGATTTTTTTTTGGAAATTTAAATTCGGAAATTTTTTTTTAAAATTTTTTAATTGATTGTTTTCCTTCTGTGGGAAAAAAAAAAAAATTTGTTTTTTTTATTTTTAAAAATTGTTTTTTTATTAAAAAAAATTTGTAATTTATTTAAAATTGTTTTTTTTTATTTAATTGTTTAAAAAAAAAAATTTGTTGGTTTTCTTTAAAAATTTTTTTTGGGTTTTCTTGAATTTTTGGCCCCCGCGGGCGTTTAAGGGGGGGGGACAAAAGCCTTTTAGGGTGTAACGAAAGGGGGGGGCCTCAAAAAAAACGGAAAAAAATTTTTTTTAAAAAAAAAATTTTTTTTTTTTCAAAAGGGGTTCTAAAAAAATTTTGTTAAAAAAAATTTTGTTGGGGGCCCCCGGGGGTGGGGGTTTTTCCTTTTTAAAAATTTTCGGGGGTTTTTCCCCAAAAGGGTTTAAGGGGGGGGCAGGAAAGCTTTTTTTAAAAAAAAAAAAAAAGGGGAAAAAAACCCCCAAAATACCCTTTTTTCGGGGGGGGCTTTCTGAAATTTAGGGGAAACTGTTGGGGAGTTTTGTGGACGCCCCAAAAAAAGGGGGTTTTTTTTCGGTTTTTTTAAAATTTTTCCCCTTTTATAAAAGGGGGAAAAATTCCCCAATGTTTGGCCCGGGGGCCCCCCCTTTTTAAAAAAACGTTTTTACGGGGGCCCAAAAAAAAGGGGGGAAAATTTAAAAAAAATTTTTTCCCCAAACATATAATTTTTTTTGGGGCAAGAATACCCAAAAAAAATATTTTTTTTTTTTTGATTTTCCTTTTTAGAAAAAAAAACCCCTGAAATGGTTTATTTTCGGGGGCCCCCCCATTTCAAAAAAAAAGGGTTTCCCAAAACAGGGGTTTTTTTTTCCCCAAAACCCTTTTTTTTGGGGGGTTTAAATTTTTCCCCAAAAATCTTTTGGTTTTTTTTGGGTAAATTTTTTGTAAAAAAAAAGTTTTTGGGGGTTGGGGATTTTTCTAAAATTTCACCCCCGGGGGGGGCCCCCCCCAATTTTGCCCTTTTGGGGGGCTTTTTTCCCCAAAATTTTTCCAACCCGGGGCGTTTTTCTTGGGGTTTAAAAAAAGAAAATTTTTTCAAAAAAATTTTTTTAAAAACCCTCGGGGCCCCCAAATCCCTTTTTTTTTTTTTGGTTTCCCCCCAAAAACCCCCCTTTTCCTATCCTTCTTTCGGGGTTTTTATTTTAAAAAAATTTTTTACAAAAAATTTTTTTTTAAAAACTTTTTTGGGGCAATTTTTAATTTTTTTTGGTTTATTTTGTTTTTTTTTTTTGTTTTAAAAAACCCCTTTTCCCCTTTTTTTTTTTTAAAATTTTTTTTGGGAGGGTTACGGGGGGGGTTTTGTTCTTTTGGGTTTTTGGGGGGGGAAAAGTTGGGTTATTTTTTCCCAAATTCCCCCCTTACTTGTTTTTTTTCCCAAAAGGGGGGGGCCCCCGCCCTTTTTGGGGGACGGTTTTTGGGCCCCCCAGGGGTAAAATTTAAACCCCGGGGGGGGGGAAATTACTTGGGGGGCCTTTGGGAAAAAAACAAACCGGGCGTTTTGTTTTTCCTTTTTTTTTCCCTTTATTTTCCCCCGGGGGCCCTGCCCCGGAAACTTTTTTGGGAAAAAAATTTCAAAAACCAGGTTTTAGTGGTTGCCCAATGCCCTATTTGGGCCCTTATCATCAGTAATCTGTCAGAATGGTTAGGTGAAGTTTCATTGCATGAACAGTGTCGAGTTGATTTTACTAAAATGCATCCCCAGAGGGCACCCAAACACCAAATCTATGTTCTCGTGTCGGTCTCAGTCGCGCTAAATCACTCTACAGTCGATTCTCTAGTCGTTTCAAAACGAATCATCTTACAACAAATTTTAAAATCCTGCGGCACAGGATCCTGTTGTTTTCCTACTCTGCCTCTCCCAAACCCCTCTCTCCTTCTCCTTCTTCAGGTTTATTCTACAATTTTTTAAATTAGGTAGCAGATATATTTTCTTTCGAATGTAGTAATGGCATTATACATTATTTGGTATCGTATGTATGTTGTGTTATTGTTTGCTAACTAGGTATGTGCTATAATATATTTTGAAGAATTTTGAGGCTCACGACGTCTCGTCCCATGGGTTGAGTTGCAAGCTGAGTATATGTTCAAATCGCCTTACTTCGTATGGTGAAACATCGACAGGTTTGCCTTGACCTTTCGGACGAGTGTTTGCCCACCGGGGATCCAAAAATATGATCACCATGAACATTACTTTGACACGTGAACTTATCAAACGACTGTAATGATTCCATTAAATTTTCTTAGTACATTCATGCAGCTGCAGAAGCTGACGATATTGAAAAGATTATCTTGAGTGTTGGTACAAATGACATAAAACATTCTAAGTATGGGGTTCAGTTCCTTAGGAAGTATCTTAATGACTTAATTGACACCACTAAGCAGTTATTTCCCGCTGCAATTATAATTATCCAATGTTGTCTTCCTATTAATACAATAAAACATCTTGATCAATAAATGCCTAGCAGCACCAGACAGCAGCCGTGTACCTTTTTCGACTCCACGGAGTCCCTGATGGACTTTTGTTTACTTTTGTTAATAATTTGACCGCAACCTTTCTTTCTCGAAACACAAATCCTACTGTACTTCATTACAGTATTAAGATAATATAAAGCAAATCATGTGAATATATGACTACGAAATAGATCTATAGACTTGTCCATAATATTTAATACCGTATTGATGGTTTTGAATTTTGTATATTGAATTTTAATGTGAAGCGTTTACTCTTCCCCCTCGGCAATTAATTAGAAAGTTAGATTAATGACAATAATTGCCAAATGACGTAGTAGATATAAATGTTCAATGTTGTAGAGTGATTTCAAGAGTAGTGGTCCACAGGGGTCCGAAAAAGCCGTACAGGCACTTGGGTCCTTATCCTTGTCACTAGTCCCAATTGGATTCACTTTACACAAAACATGAACGTTTACAATTTAGACGTACACATTGGCACGATATTTATTAGAAAGCAAACAGTATAAAATAATACGTGCGTGCGCGCCTTGAGCCGCGCCGCATAACAATTTATGCGTTAAGGGGCTGGAGTACGGCTTTTAAAAGGTTTAATTTAAATTTTTTGGGCATTGAAATTTTTTTAAATTTGGGGACGGATTTTTTTATGTTTTTTTAATGAAATTTTTTCAAAAAGGGGGGGTTTTTTGGGGACTTAGGTAAATTTTTAAATTTTTTTATTTTTTAAAAAAAAAAAAAAAAAAGGGGATAGTTTTTAAATTCACATTAGGTGGGGATTTAACATTTTATAAAACAAAACAAGTTTTTTAAAATTTTTTGTTAATTGATTTAAATAAAAAAAAATTTTTTTTGTTTTTCTTGGGAAAAAATTTTTTGTTTTTTTGTAATAAAATTTTTAATCCTGTTTTTCAAGAAATGCCCCGGGTTTTTTGGGCGGGCCCCCAAGTTTTTTTGGGGCCCTTGTACATAAAAATTGTTTTTTTAAAATTTAGAAAATTGGAAAATGTATTAAAAAATTTTAAAAACTTTTCAAAAAGGGAAAGGGGTTTAATAAAAAAAATTTTTTATTTTGATTGAAAAAAATTTAAAGGATAAAAAATTTTTAAAATTTGGGGTTTCCCCCCCCAAAAAAAAATTTTTTTTTTCCCTAAAAAAAAGGGGGTTTTATTTTTCCTAATGGGAAAAAGGGGAAAGTTCTAGTTTTTTAATTTTAAATTTTTACTTGGGCCCCAGGGGGGGGGGGGGGTAAGGGGGCCCCAAAAAAAAATTTTTTACCAAAATATTATTTTTTTAAAATGGGGAATTTTTTTTTAAATGAAAAAAAAAAACATTGCCCCCCCTTTTCCCCACAAAATTTTTGTAGCTGATTAACTTTTTTTTTTATAAAATTGGGGTTAAAAACCGTTTTTTCGCAAAAAAGGGGGGGGGGGGGACCTTTTAACCACATTGAGGTTTAAAAAAATTTGGGGGGTTAAAATTTTTTTTTTCCCCCACGCCTTTTTTTTTTCGTTATTTTTCGGTTAAAGCAAAAATTGAAAAAACTCTAAAAAATTTTTGGTTCTTTTTAAAATTTCGGAAAAAAATTAATTCCAAAAAAACCGGGGGGGTTAAAATGGGGAAAAACCTCGTTTTTTGGGGAATGCGGGGAAAGTTTTAAAAAAATGAAAGGGGTTTACCTTTTCTTTTCGTTAAATTTTTTTTACGGTTTAAACCCTTTTTTCTAAATGGGGTTTGGGGGAGGGTTGTCGATTGGGACTTTTTTTTTTAAAATTTTGGGAAAAAATAAAAAAAAAAATGGAGGAAAAAAACCTTTCCCCCCTTTTTTTTGGTGGGGTAGGGGGTTTTACATTGGGGATTCTTAACTTATTTTTTTTTTTACCCCCACCAATATCGAAGTTTGAGGTATCTATTGGTATTCCCCCCAATCCCTTTAACAACTTTTTAAATCACGGGGGCCCCAAAAAGGTGAATTTTGAAAAAAACGGGGGCCCCAAAAATTTTTTAGTGGGGAAAGGTTTTTTTTAAACCCTTTTAAAGGGGCTAAAAAAAAAAATTGGGGGGGGTTAAAACCTCTCCCATTTTTTAAATTATCGCCCCCAGTTCAAATTACTTTTGTTAAAACCTAAAAAAACCCCTTTTAAAATCGTTTTTACTTTTTTTGGCAATTTTTTTAAATTTTATATATAAAAAAATTGTTTAAACCCTCCCCATTTTTTTTGGGGTTTAAAAAGCGGGGGTTTAAAAAACCCAAAAATTTTAAAACGTTTGGTTTTTACGGGGTTTTTTGGGTTTAAACCCCTCTTTTTTTTTTACTTTTTAAAAGGGGGGAAACATTAAAATTAAACTGAAAAAGGGTTTAAAAATTTCTTTTAGGGGGGGGCCGGGTTGTTCAAAAAAAACGTTTTTAAATGTTAAAAAAAAAAGGTCCTAAAAAAAAAAAAGGGAAAAACTTTTTTTTTTACATTCCAGTGAATATTCAAAAAATTTTTTGAAAAAAACTAAAATTTGTTTTTTCTATTCCAAAAAACCACTTTTTTTTGTGATTTTTTCCCAGTTTTCCTTAGTTTGAAAAAAATAACCGCCCATTCCCTATATTGGGATTTTTTGGACAGTGGTTCCCCCTTGGGGGCCCAAACTATTCTAGGTTTTTTTGGGGAAGGCGATTTTTTTTTAAATTTTGGGTCGTTTTCTCGAAATTTTGGGGGGGAAAAAACAAGCAAATTTTTTCCGAATTTTTGGGACTGGTTAAAAACCTTTTCATAATTTCGGGAAAAAAACTGGTAAAATTTAAAAAAAAAAAACCGCCTGCCATAAATGGGGGGATAATTGTCCAAGGGGGGAAACCCACTGTACCAAAAACCCCTCAAGGGGGGTTTCAGGGGTTTGGGGGGGCCGGTTTTTCCAAAACTAAGGGGGAATCGAAAATTAAAAAAAAAATTTTTTAAAAAGCCGTTTAAAGTTTTTTCCAGTTTAAAATTGTAATTTTTACAGGTAAACCTTTTCAAAATTGGCGGCGGGATATTTTCAGAAGCGAAAGGTCAGATTTTTTTTTGGGGTTTTTTTTTTTTTTTTTTTTGGTTTTCTTTTTTCCCCCGTTGCTTTTATCAAATATGGCAAAAAAAACTACAAAAAGTGCCATTTAAAAACCCCCCCCCCCCCCTCGGGCCCTTTTAAAGGGGGGGGCCTTATGCCTAAATTTTATTGGGGTTTCTTGGGGACTTTTTTCTGGGGGGGGACTTTTTTTAAAAACTGGGGGAACTTTGTTCCCTGAAAAAGGAACTTTCTTTTTACCAGGGGGGGGACGGGGGCTTATCTCAAAAAATTTGGGGGGGAGGGTTTTTTAAAATTTTTTCCCCACTTGGGGGTTTTTAGTTTTTTTGTAAAAAAAAAACCAACCGGTTTGGCCCCAGGGGGTTGTAAAAAAATTTTTTTTGGGGAAAAATTTTTAAAATCCTTTTGTTTTTTTTCTTTTCATTTAATTATTTTGTTTTGGGGGGGAACGTTGGCGCCAAAAATTTTTAAAATTTCAAAAAAAACCCCTTCTGATTTTTTTAATCTTTTTTTTTCCAAATTTTTTGCCTCCTATTTTCAGGTAACATTCGGTCCCCCATTTTCCCCATTTTTTTGGGGGGGGAAAAAATGAATCGTTTTGGGGCCTTTGGGAATAGGTCTTTTTGCATGCAAAAGGGGGCCCCTCGTTTTCCCCAGTAAAAAAGAAATGCAATTATTACATTAAAAAACCCGGTTTTTTTTATAACCTAAAAAAAAAATTTTTACCCCATTTTCCAAGCCCCCCAATCCCCATTCCCACACCAACCCCCCAATTTTCTCATAAAATTTTATTTTTTCTTCTTTTCTTCTTTCAGGGGTTAACCTTTCTTCCCAATTTTTTTTTCCCCCCCAAAAACAAAAATAGGTTTTTTTAAAAACCGTTTCCCCCCTAGTTTTTTTTTTCTTTTTCCTTCTCTACCCCTTTGGGGGGGACGCCCAACGTTTTCCTTTTTTTTTTTTTTACTTTCTTTTCCCCCAAAATTTTTCAAACCCTTTTTCTTTGTAATTTTTTTTTTTCTTTGGTTTAAAAGGGGGAAATGTTCTTTTTCCCTGGAAAGATTGGGGGGTAAAAAGTTTTTCCGGGCCCGCCTTCGGGGGGGTCTATATTTTTTTTCATTTTTTTTGGGGGTTTTTCTCTTTTAAAAACCTTTTTTTTTGAACCTTTTTTTATCCTTTTCTTCTTTTCCAGGGTCCCCACCTCCCCAATCTGAAACTCTACCCCAAAATGTCCCAAAGGTTTTTATTCCTTTCCAGTAAAATTAAGCTCCTTTTCCCTTTTCCCCCTTTCTTGGTGGTAATAAAGTTTTTTCGAACTTCAGGTTCCTTTTCCCTAAACATAGGGGCAGCCTGTTTTTATTAATTAAAGATAACCTAACATCCCAAAATAATTTGGGAGGGTTTTACCATGGAAGGCACCAATGGGGCCCTTGAATCTCTAAATTTCGTTGGCAATTGGGGTAAGGCCTTTGTTGGGAAAAAACCTTTGCAGGGTGGTGGTGAAACAGAAGACCTTTGTTGCTAAAGGCCCCTTTGGGAGAGGTTTGAAAACTTGTTTGGTGCGTTGGGTTTTATGTAAACCCAACCCATTCACCCAAATTCCTTTCAAAAAGCTCTTTTCCATCCCCACACCTGGGGGTGGCCCACACCATAGTGTTTATTTCATGGTGCTCCCCCCGGGGCCATCTTTTAAAATTTTGTGTTATTTGTTGAAAAAAATTTGCGGGAATTTTGTTTCCCTATCGTCTTTATTTAATATCCCGATTTGGGGATATTGAATAATTAATTTTCATTTTTTTCCCGGGCCTTTTTGTTTTGTGCTTGCCAGCCTACTTTTCCACATCTTTCCCTTCATTTTCCATCCCTCACATTTTCATAACCCCCAAATATCATCCCACTTTTCATATAAATTCTGTCTACTTTTTTGGGTTAAATTGTTCTGGTGGTTGTTCCCAGTTCTCTTTGGTTTTCCCTTATTATAATTATTTTTCTATATAATCTTTAATTTTTTTTCACTTTTTCTTTATTTTTTTGCTCCATTATTATACTCTATACTTTTTTACTCCTTTTTTCTCTCCCCAGGGTCCTGTGGAGGCCGGGTCTGGGGGGTAAGGGGGAGGTGGCGACACCCCCCCACCCTGAACGGGTTTCCCACCGGGCTGCCCCCCCCCGGCCCTCCTACTGGATAAAAAATGGTTTAATAAGGCCAAAAAACAGGGGAAAACAAACCAAGAAAGAAGGCTCAGCCGAATAAGGCCCCCGGAAGTATTTCCTAGGGGGACGCCTGAATCCGGGCCGGGTCCCCCAATGTACGGGGCCAAATTCCCCCAGGGTTTAAGGGCCACCAACCGGGGAGTGAGTAGATTTCCCAGGACGGTGGAAAGGTGACCAGCAGGAAAATTGGTTAAACTCCTAACATTATGCTACCCCACACCCGGACCCAAGTTTCAGAGGTAAAACCGACGGCCTTTTGGCTAAAGTATTTTTTCCCTTTCTCAAAACCCGCAACGGGGAGTAGAGTATTCTCACCCAGGGGAATATCCCACCAATTAGCAACCCCTTTCTTCAGGATTAACTGTAACAGCAGGAGGGGGGGACCCTGTCAGGCCTCCCAGGAAACAGCAAACCAGGTGTGCATCCACACCGGATACCCAAAGCCCCCAAAGAAGAGGAGCAACATGCCCCCCTGCCCAAAGGTGCACAACTTTCAGGCGAGGAACAACAAAAGTCTTGGGCTCTCTTCTGAACCCATGTGTTCGCGCAGTAAACCCCCCAGGTCTGGGGGGCATTCTGCTTGTGCCCAAAAACCTTAAGGGCCCAGTGGAACCTAACGGCTGGGGGGCCAGGGGGAAAAGCCATTTTGTCTTTAGGAAAATAACTTAACGGAAGTTGGGGAATAGGGCCTCCTTGGTAGCAAACACCCATGACCCCTCATTCCCCTTGCCCAAAAAAAAAAACCAACCATAAAGTCTGGCCCAAAATACTTGCACTTTTTTAAAAAAAACTGGACGGTCCCTGTGATCAGGGAAAGGGGCAAATTCAGGTGGTGTCTGTCATTCAGTTATTGAATCTCTGGGGGGACGCCATATTGGGCCCTAAAGGGGGCGGCAACGATTTGCAGGAAATTCCACCCCAAGACCTTCCAACCAAATCTGATTGATTGAGTATTCAGGAAACAAACTAAACCTCAAGCTTCCCGTCGGTTCATGGATCAGGGTAAAAAGTTCCCATGCAGGATTTCCCCTCAGGGCACACAACCCCCCCACCCCACCTCGTGATATTATATGCCCTCCCACGTCATGGGGGACAAGGCAGGCATTCATTTCCCAAGCAAGGACACTCCCCCATCAGGTTTCCCAAGGGGGGATTGAAAGTTTAAAGGGGATTTTATACCCCCCCTTTTACTCCATTTCTTTAATTTTAAATGGGGGCATAGAAGGATAAAACTAGGGAAGATTTCTTAACTCTGATGACAGAGATGGGAAGCTCACAGACTTTCCCTCCAAAAGCTTGAGGGTTTTCACTAAAGAAGGTAAAGCATTGGCCCCCACAATCCAGTATTGGGGCCATCATTTTTATCCCACTCGAACACATCGGGTGCAAGATCGGAAAACCAAAAGCCCATATCTGCCCCACCCCTGGATTGCCACATTCATTGACAAACGGTCCTTAAACACTTGGCAGAAATTTCTTCCCTGCCCCCCCCCACCCCCAAGAAAACCCCCAGTTTCCCCCCACCCTTTGACCTAAACTTCCATGCCTGGTAACAGGTATGCAGCTTTGGGGATCTGAAAGGCACTTCCTGAACATTTCAGGGGGGACAACGAGGGAAGACCTTTAAATCGGGGTGTCTCCTGTCATCGATATTTTTTTTTTTTTGTTTTTTTTTCACACGTTTTTTCCCTTTGGGGGGCCTCCATTGTCCGGAAAAACACTTCGCTTTCGTGTTGGAAACTTCTTAACAAGAATACGATTTCCGGTGATTAAAAATAGACAGGGGTCTAGAAAGGCCATCGTTAACCCATATTGGGGACAAAAAAAAAGCCAAGTCCGCGGGAGTTTTTTTTTTTAAAAAAACAACTCAATCAAGTCCTTGGAAAAAAAAAGACGTCTGTGAAGTAGGATTTCGGATAAAGTCGAAACCTTTTCGCTCAAATCCATGGGGTTTCAAATTTTGGTTATGTAAAAACTCACACAGTGGCTTGTTGGGGTGAAGAATTTCCCAACACTTTGGACGAACAAATCCAACTTTGGTTACAGGGGCGTGGCCAGATGGGACAAAGCCACCCCATGGGTGAGTTCGGGCCCTCTTCGGGTGCCAAGCTTTTACGGTTGAGGGAGGGGGGACTCGATCCCTTGTCCTTTGTGTCTAGGGGTACAGAAACGTTGTCAATCATGGACGGAACAATAACCAAACCAAATTTTAAAAAGTTGGATGGACTAACGTGAAGGGAGAGAGGTTGTATTACCTGAGTATAAGACAAACCAAAAATCGCTCAGATTAGGAAATATAACAAACCCCACGTTGGTAATAACTGATTAATTCTGTTCCTGTTGCTGCCAAACAAAGGGTTCGCATAAGATTCAAATCGAAAAGTTACTTAATTGTTTTTTCAAACCCAGTATTTTGTTTCACCTACGATCTCACGTTTCCCAATTCTATACTCTTTTTTAACAAAAAGGTTTTCCTAATTTGGTGATAGGCTTTATGGACAATTCTTTAGGGATAAAAAAAGCACAAACCCTTGCTTAAGGAAAAATCCCAGTCTTAGCTAAGTCTTGGGGATGTGAATGATATTCTTCAATATTTAATTGGCAAGGGGGTGCGCGTTGGGTGGCCCACCTTGCCACCTAGTTCCCAAAGTTTAAATTTAAGGGGGATATCTGTATTTTTTTTCCATCCAAGGATCTTAAAAAAAACAAGTTAGTAACGGGTCAAGGTAGATTGTACCCAGCAACCCACACCTAAGAGGGAGGGGCCCGCCCAGTAATGGCAGGTTATGATAATTAAATCGTTTTAAGATTAAACACCAAACTAAGGGACGAAGAGGGAAATTGCGAGATTGCTGTAAGGCCAAAAAAACAATAATAGTGGCCAAAGATGTCTTTTGAGTGCCCAAAAGTTTTGTCCAAAACGAACTTATGTCCACAACCATTTTGTTTTCAAAACAATCGAATTTTCAGAGCTGACTGGATTTCCATTTAACTTCTCTTGTAAAGGGTTTGCTCAAAAAAAGAGGGAAAAAATTAATTTTACAACCCCGTTTTAAGGGGGACCTTTTGTACAAACAATAACATGGAGGGATCTCTTTCATAGGATAGCGGAGATGAGTGGGGGGGGGACCCAATCATTTTACTCGAAAAATTTGGTCTGAGGGGCCTAATTGGCCAAGGTCTTTCAGGCGGACTCCCTCCTTCTATCTTGGACAAATAAATGCAGAAAGCTAATTATCAGGAATTGAAAGCCTTAACACCAGCACCCCTGAAAACTCTGGCTTAAAAACCAAACTTGTATTTTTTACAAAAACCATTGGAATTGGTAATAAATCGAGGGAAATCTTTCCGACTTATTATCCTCTCGGGAAACACCAAAAAACCCATTGCCACTCAACAAAAAACAGCGGAAAATTTTTTTTCCTATATTCTAGCTTTTAGCCGGGAAAAATCAAAAACCAAATAACTAGATGCTGGAAAACTGTGATGTTTATTGCACTTCGGATGATATTTCCACACTTTTTTTTCGGGAATAAAACTACCCAAGGGGCAAAAAGCTAAAGGGGGGGCTCCAGGGGGCGGTAATACGAGCCGTGCTTGTTATATATTCCTTGAATTCCCTACAATTGGCAACAATTAATGGGGGGGGGCACCAACTTCTTTTGCCACAAAAAATACACACCATATTTAGGAAAACCCTATTATGTTAAAACTATCAACCATGGGGAGATAAGCAAAACCTCAATTGTTTGGCGGGGTGGTAGTTAAACAAGGGATCACCCACAAACGGAGGGTGGGGCCTCAAGTCATATTTTTTGCGGAAAGAAGTTACACCACCCAATTAATTGTCCCAAAACTTTCCAAAAAAAAAAAGTGCAAAACAAAAAAAAAACACAACAAAAAAACTATTAAAAAAAACTTCTTGGCAAGATTTTAAAAACCCTTTACCCGAATTTGCTTAAAAATTCAGGAGTAATAAAAAAAACAAACAGGTTTTCAAGGGGGGAAATTTCGAGAAACACTATTGCTCTTCCCTTATGGTTACTTTCCTTCTTAATAGTCTCGTCCCACCCTTCCACCTCAGGACAATGATCTAGGGGCCAAAACGCTCCTGCCATTGGAACCCCAACAACTTTTATTTACTTGGGGGGGGAGGGGATTTGGAAGATTTTAGACACCTTGGTTAACCCTCTACCTGGGAGAATTATTGACGGGGGGACCACCCCAATTCTTTCCACCATCATTCAACCAATCTTTGGCTTTTTCTTTTAGTACATTTCAGTCCCAATTACACTATCTAAGGCAAAAAACTTCTCCCCTTAGGCCTAAGGCAATTTCGCCAAAGCTTTATTGAATTTCTCTCCACACCGAAATGCTTGGAAAATACAACTACTTAACTAAAACAAAAACCACTGGGGCTATCTAAGGAAAATGCCTACTAACAAAACAAAAATGGATAAATTTCCAATTGACATTTTGACGGAATTTTTTTGAAATTTTTTACGCTCAGCTATTGGGGGGACTTTCCTTGTTTGTAAAAAACTGACCAACAAAACCCCCAAACTCCCACCAAACGAAATCCTATACAGGTAATTCCCTGGATATCCGAAGGGACGCATAATTGAAAAGCCATCTGGAAAAGAAAAGGTCCGGGCTGTTATGATTAATACTGGGTGAACTCAGATAAAAGCTCCCTGACTTCACAAGCCAAGGGTATGAGGATCTGGAAAACTTCCCCACAAAAATTTTTTCGTCCCGTGAGTTCCAGTGGAGGGGGGGACCGCTGTTCTTAAAAAGGATTATAAAAAAAACCAAAAGATACCCTTTATACTGTTTAACCAAAAAAAATTCTTGGGGAAAACAAATTCTTGGGGATAGTCTCTTAAACAAAACAAAGATTGTTGGGGGAACAAGTTATTAATAATGAGGATTAAAGAGGGGAAGGAAAAAGAAAAAAAAAACACCCATCAACCCAAACCCCCTAGTTTGGTAGGCTGGTAAGGCGCGTGTTCACCCCCCCCCGTTTATTGTTGTTTGGGAAAAAGGGGACGGGTGATAGCCAAACGAATTTAATGAGTAATTACTTTGGCCTCTATTTGACCTCAATAAATGAAATGATGAAAAAAAAAATTTTACCTCATTAAAAAGCGGGGCTTCTTTTAAAGAAAAAAAACCTCTTCCCCTCTATTCCTCGAATTTCATGCCACCCCAAAACAAAACTCTCGGATTGTTTTTTCAATTTTACTTTCCCTGGGGGGGGGACTGGTAGTGAAGATTGGAAATTTCTGGGAGATTATAGCCCAACTTTGGAAGGGGGAGTGGGAAAAAGCTAGCGTAACACTTTCCCATAAAAGGGGGAGTAAAATCACACAAAAAACTATCGGGTATTTCTTAGCCCCCAATACATCTTGGTTGTTTCCAAAAAATTTAAATCGGCCTATATCTCAAGGGGATATTGTTTGCCGTCAGTTGTCTGAAATGGCTTGGCAAAAAAATAACCCCCCAAAATCTGACAAAAAAAAAAAGATAACGGGGAAGGGAGAAGGAAAAACTGATTGAGAAACTAGCCAGGGGGGCCTGGCCTCGTTTCCCACACTTCCCCAACATTTTGGGGTAAACCATTTTTTTTTGGAAAACGCAGTAAATATACCAATAACGTCTTTTACCAGCTTCTTGGTTAGTCAAGGGGGGAAATCCTTCACGACAGGTCCAATTGTCGGATTCCGAAAAGAAGTCCACCTTTTCGACATCACCCTGCACTTCAAAACTTACTCAGGTACTTTTTCACCATCCAAAAGAGGCCCTAAAAGCAAAGGTCTTCATGTTTTTTCTAGGGAATTTTTATTGAGCTAAGCAAAAGGGGCCTTGATGACACAATCGGGACCCCCACCACCACCAATTTTGGGCCTTGAGAATACTTGAAAATATAATGGATTAGAGGGGAAGGGGAAAGTGGCCACCTTACGTTATGGGAAAGATACCTTCGTCGGGGGGGGGGGGGACAGGAGGAAGGGCAGTTGGAGTTGGGTTTCCGTCCCTGGTTGCGGAAAAAAGCAGTTTCAGGGGGACAGTACTTATCCTTGTTCTTCTATTATGGGCGTTTCCCCCACAGGGGGGGAGCCTTTAGCCCTATTGGGGACCTCTCCTGTTGTTAACAATATAACATTTAAATGACCTTAAACCAAAAACTCTCAACAAAACTTCCGCATTAACACTTAGGCCAATATTCGTCCTATTTTTTGTGGGCCTTTTGATGATTACAAAAAACATATTTTGTAGTTTGCCAAAACCCTTTAGAGCAGAGGGCCTACCCCACATTAATGCACAAATTACACGGGTTTTTTTCCGTTACGAATCCAGTTCAAAACGAGTCTACCAAACACACATTGGGGGGGGGCTAAATAAAATTAACATGGTTTTAAACGCCAAAAGAAAAGGTTTGAATGCTTAAATAGTGGAAAATCCAAATACCAGGCCTAAACACAAGGTAAAAAAAAACTTGGATTGGGTCAATTTCCTTGTAATAATTGGAAAAATAGGGGGGAAATTTTTACCCTCAACTACCGGCGCCTTACCTCTTCTCAAAGGTGCAGAGGGGGAAAAACACGGAAAATTCCTGGGGGAGTTAAAATGTCGGACCCGGACAAGGGGGGGCCCTAACTTTCCAATTGCCCTTTAGAGGGACCAAACTTAAGATAGGAATAAAACTTCGTTCCTGTTTCTAGGGAGGGGCTATACATGAATTAGGATCAAAATTCCATTCCCCTTCCCAAATCTATCCCAGTAAAGGGCACCCGTGTGTTGACCACACACTTCTTTGAAAAAGTTTCCACTTATTTTAAGGGCATTACCGTTTTGGGGGGAGGTTTGCAAGTAATAATAAAAAACGTTCAACCCAACTATTTTGTAGTCCCCCCCCAGAAAAAAAAGGGGTGTGTTTCTATCGGGTATCTGGTATGGTTGGGGGGGGGACAAAAAAAAAACGGCCATTACTTGATTAAAATTTTTATGTGGGGGACCATGTTTTGGCTAGGGGGGGGGACTCCGGGGGGGGGGGTGGGAACCCTCAATCCAGTTGAAACTGGGAAAAACTTTACTAGCAATTTCTTTGAGAGAGGAGATCACCAAACCCCGCTAAGCCAAATTTTTTGGCCCGTCACATCACCTCATTGAGACCCCCCATTGCATAATTTATACGCCGTATCCCACCCACTTGCTTTGCACATGGAAACTTTTTTAAACATAAAGGTTCTCTTTAAATTATCGAACTCCAATTGGCACACTATTTGAAATTTTTCTTGTTTGGGTCCTTCTAAAAAGGACCCGCGGCAAAGGAAACAGAGGGGGGAAAAAAACGTTCTTATCTTATACACAAACAAACCATTGCCCTTCAAAAAAACCCCGGTGTTTTTTCGTTTTAACAAAAAAAATTCTAGAGTTGCCTTTGGGGAATTCATTTCTTCCGTCAGGATGGTTTGGCACTATGAACGGGGGAAACGACTTTCGAAATCAACCTCTGGGGGTAATTTCAAACTCAAAGGTAAAAAAAAAAAGGGTCATTCCTCTCGTCTCATGGGTAAAAGGGTTGACCCCCAAAGGAACTATTACCTGGGGCCCCCTTTTTGGCAAAACATACGTTTCTGGAAAACTTTCAGGGGCCAGGCTTTGAACGACTACAAATTTATGAAAAAACAAAAAAAAAAATTAAAACCTTCTTGTCTGAATTGGACAACCTACCCACACACCTATTAGAAAACCTCAAGGAAAAGCTTAGACTCCGCCCATGTCTTCCTCGCTACCTAAAATGTTAAATGAAGCCCAAATCCACTTTCATCCTTAAAAACAGTTTAACTCTTCAAAGGTGGAGTTGTTACAATCTAGGTTGGGTTTTGTTAAATAGCTTGATGTTGATAGTGTGTTTAAAAACAGGGGGTACAGGTGGGACTTGGAATTCGTTTTTCCATAACTTTTCGATTTACCTAATTTTTGTTACCCATAATAAAAAAAAACTAGGCTCTTGCCATCATTGGGGTTTTCAAAAGGGTTCCTTTGTTAAAGGGCCTCCAGGCGTTTAAATGGTTACTTCCTAAGTCTCTGCCCCCATGCGTTGCCTGTTCCAGCATCAAGCTAAAACAGGAAGTTCTTGGAGCCCTAACATTAACATACGATTTTTCAAAAGGCCCACACACAAATTAGGTTCTGTAATGGAATTTACATACTTGTTGAATAAAGGGAGGAATTTTTGGAAAGATTAACATATGTGTTTTATTCTGGGACATTAAATTGGCCCCTCATAAAATGGGAGTGGGACTTGGCTCAAGAAATATCTTTGTAGCACGAAACTCTTTCCCTTCTTTTCCAATATGAGAAATTCTTTTCCGCAATGAACCCCCCCCCCCCCCCCCCCCCCGCCCCGAGGAGAACGGGGGGGGGAACCTCTCCCTCCAACGTCCTAATAACCCTAAAAAACTTTTTAGGGAACAAATGGAGGTGGTGGTTCTTTTGGGGCTTTTTCGGTCTGGATTCTCGTTTGCCACTTACAAACCCGGACTAACCAGGTTAAGGGCCTAGGTGCAGCAAACAAGAGAAATTCGGCTTGCCGTGTTTTGAACAATTGCTTTTCCTAACAAAAGTGGAGTATGTAATTTCTGTTACTTGTATTATAGAGTACAGGGAAAAACACCTTCCTTGGGGTACCTGAATCATGAAGGGTCATAGTTTTAGTTTATTTTCCGCCCAACAGAGTCTTAGTTTTCCAAAAAAGAAAATCCCCTTAAAAAAATCTATTGTTATTTGGTGTGATTGTTAATCGCCCCCATACAGAACTGGCTATTTTCTTCCATTTCCAGTACCGTTTACTGATTGAAGCAAAATTCCTTCCATAGATTTCCTTTCCAGTGTTCTTTCTGGGCTTTCCCAGTTTGATCCCCCACATCACCCCACCCATTTTAAAAAGTGGTAATTTAACATTAGGGCAAACATTTTCTTCTCAGTTAAGTATCATAACCACAAATCTATAAACCTTGGAAAATGTTACAGTTTGTTCCCTCAATTGTTTCCGTTGTGCAAAATCTGCTCCATTTTTTCCCCTGGTCCACTTTTTCAAATTATTAAAAAGGGCTTTCCCTTTTCCCCCGCCAAGGAAAAACTTCCTTAAAACGTAACATCTTATAATTTATAAGGGAAAGCAAACTGGGGGACATTGATTAATTTCCGTGAAAACTTTAGGCCTCGATTAATTGGGGCCAAGTTCCCCTTGAATTGGCCTAGATTCCTGATTTTTCGTCCTTGGAAGTTAGTTTTAAGGGGACTGCTTATTTGAATTAGTTGATATACATTAATCCTAAAAACAAGTAAACTATTTAAAATCCAGGGAGTTGGTCCACACCCCCCGTGGTTTCGACCCCAGTGGAAAACTTTAATTTTCTTTCATGGTCGTAAAAAAAGATAAGGTGGGGAGGGACTCAGAGGGCTAAAATTTTCAAATTTACTGGTTTCTATTTTCTGATGGGAGTTGAAGTTTTGGGGTTTTTTTTTTTTACTAGCCCGTCCGTTGTATTAAAAGATTGTAAGGAGGGGCCTTTCCATCAGCCAAAATAAGGAGGGGGGACAAATCTTTTCAATTAGTTGATGGGATTCCCACACGCGGCCTTGATAACTAGGGTAAGTTTTAGGGGTCTCATGTTAAAAAGTATACAATTTCTAAATCTTCCCGGCCCGTAGTTTTCCTAATTGGTGTTTTAAGGTTATTCTCTGGGGACATGCTTCGGTTTTCAAAAACCCCCAAAGCTCAAGGGCTGAACTTTTTTCAATTTCTTTCTTTTTATTTAACCAGTTTTTCGGAGGTTTTCCTTCCACTTTTTTTGGACCCCCACTGACTCTCCCCCCCCCCCCCCCCACCTAGGTTCAATGATGTTGAGGGGGATTTTGGCTTTTTATTTGGACTTTTCGAAATTCATTGGGATGTTTTAGTAAAGGGCTGCTTTCAACAATGCAGTTTAATTTTCAAAATTAAACAGGCTCCCCCCCCCAGGGGGACCCCAGATTGGGCCCATTAACCACGGATTTTAAAAGTTATCTCAAACCAAAACTAGTTGTTTCCGTTTAGGGTTTAAGGCTTACCCCCTCTAAAAACATAGCATTTTCGTGGGGATTCTTACAAACAACAGCGCGGCGACCCTTTCCCAAAGGAAATGGGGGGGACAATTGGCAAAATTGTCTGGGTCCCAATATTTTTAAGAAAAGGGTAAGAAAAGTTGGAGGTTGGAACACAAAAAAACAAAAAAACTATAGGGGGGTCCCCCACATATCCCCTATACTTGTTTAGTTCATGAAAGGGGTTTTTTTTGGGAGCGCATATTGGTAAACGTAAAACTGCTTTTCTTTGGACAAGTTACCCTTTCTTGGGAATGCCCAGGGGGCAGCATGGTTTTCTTAGAGCACCCAAGAGGTTCATTGCACAAAACCAATTAAGGTTGGGGTGCCCTATTTAGTGATAAAGCCTTGGCATTTGTTCTCCCCCCTTAACGAAAAACTTCACAATGTAATCAAATCCATGTTTGGTGTATTTTTGATTTTTGCTTAAGGGCCCCATTTTTGATTCTGTCAAATTCATGGGAAATATCCTTTCTTTCATAAGGCTAAAAATGAACCTTATATAACCTTGGGATGGTCAAAACTTTTTTTCCTCAAAAATTTCTTTTACCCCAATGTGAACCTTCAAGGGGCCGCGTTACAACAGAGTTGCGGTTATTTTGGGTTAATGGACGGATTTTGGTTCCCATCTTGTTCACCCCTAAGTTTTATAATGTTTCTGGTTGTCGTCCCCCCAGGGCCTCCTTAGTTTTCTTGGTCCTTTCACTTTTTTTGTAATGTTTATCCAATGTGGGGGGGATATTTTTCCTCTTGGCCTTTTCGGGTAATACTTGATTATTGTGTTTAGTTAGTTTATGGCCGACTGATACAAAAATCTTGGGCGTTAAACCATACAATTCGCTCCTTCTGATAACAGACTAATAATTTTACAAACTGGGAGGGGTTGGGGTGGGGGATTTCGACTATCTCTTCTTGGGGGGGACTGGGCCACTTAAGAAAACATAAAAATTTTGCGATCCAATCCAGCAAAATGTTATAAAAGTGGGCTTATTTTGTTTTTCAGGGGAGAAAACCTTCTTCTTATTCTCCTCCCATTCGCATATTTTAAGTTTTCTTTGGATTGGGCTCTATACCTCTTGTTGTTATTGTTAAGGGGGGACGTTAGAAAAAAGATCTTGGGGAGTACGATGTTTAAACTCCTAAGGCTTAAGGGGTTGGAACATAGTCAGTCGCGGGACCAGAAGGGCATTTTTATACTTTAGGGGCCCCTGGCCAAATCCACACTTGGTCATGTGGTCCAGAGGCGGATGGGGGCCCCAATTTCTAAATATTGTCAATTGGATTTCAGGAAACCCGTCCGGGGCCGGGGGCCGCTTTTAAATCCCTCCCCAGGTTTTTTCCGTAGCCCAATTCGAAAAAAATGTTTTCCATTAAATCTGGCGGCCCGGGCCCCTTGTTAATTAAATCACCTTAGTGGAAAATTAGAAAGTCTTCCAAAAGAATAAGGAAGGAGGCCTTAATTAAAATCAGGATATCTGGGTCTGATAAGGGAGGGTGGGCCCGCAGCTTTATCCACCGGGAAAGCAATATTGTCAAAAAAGTGCACAAGCTTGTCGACAATATTCTTCCCCTTTGTTCTCAAAATGTTGGGACTTGAATGATCTTATTTTTTTTGTTCCACAAAAAGTTTTTCTTAATTAAATTTAAAGGTTCCTGTATCGGCTGCCTTTTTTCCAACTATCACTCTCTTTTTATTATTCCAGGGCACTTACTCGACCTAAAGGGGGGGGTGACCGTTTGCCCAACTCGGACAGGTCTGGTATATTCTGCTGGTCTACTCAATTTTTTTACCTAAAGTTAAGTTCAGGGACACTTCCACCCAGACACCCAACCCATGTACCTCAAATAGGCCAACTGGGCAAAAATACATTTTTTTCTACAGGAAAAAAAACCCATTTCTAATACTGGTGGGATGGCAATGGAAGGTCCCTTTACAGGGTAAAAGTGGGGGGACAGGAATTGTTGGTCTCTAAGTCTTTTTTCACCACGCTTGGGAGATCACTAAAAAAAGGATCTATGGGGGAAAAATGTTTTTTTATTTGGGATAGTTGCGAGATCAAAAAAACAAAACAGTTCTAGCTTATAGGTCTCTTTGGCTTCCCAAATTATTTAATTTATTCTTTTTGTTCTCTTTGTTATTTTTAATCCGTTTTTTTGATTCTACCTTCCTATTAGGACTGTCCACAGAACTCATATATTTACCCACACTTTGCACCAGCACCCACCCCTTTCTTTTCAACAACCCTATTATTAATGGGAACCCATTTTTCAGACCTCGTATCTTAAAATTGTATCTTGGAAATTTGTGTGGAACGTTATTGGAAATTTTTTTACCAATTTTGACCTTCTATATTCCCCCACACGTTATTCACCATTCGGATATGTTTGTTCTTAAAATAGGTTTTTCATAAAATTTTTTTGGATTTAGATTAATTCGGATCGTAAAAATGGGTCCAAGTTTCTTGCGGGGGGGGGGGGGGGGGTGGGGACAATTTTTTAGTTCACTTATGTGTTTTAAAACCCGTGTTAGTTGGGGTGGGGCCCATTATATTTTTTAACGACATGGGGGGGCGATTTATTTTGGACACGATTCTTTTTATTCTTCATTCTTCCTATTGCTGTTACCTCTTGTGAAAATTTGTAGGACAAAAGTATTTTTATTAAATTAAAAAAAAAAATAAAAAAAAATTTTTAGCTAGGTTTAATAGTTAGATTTTTACCCCCCACCACGATTCACCAAGAAAATCGAGGAGCACAATTGAGGCTTTTTGTTCTGCGGGGGGGGGGGGGGGGTGGGGGGACCGTTGTTTTTCCGCGGTGGGGCGCCGGTGACGAACCAGGGTTTATTGTTGTTGTAGTAGAGGTAGTGCTGGGGAGAAAAAAAACACCCCAACGGGCTTTTAAAAATATCAATGAATGGTAAAATATTGTTTAATTTGACCATTTTTAGTAGGGGGCCATCCACTGATTATGTGGTAAAAAACAAAACAAAAATTTATGGGTTTCAAAAAAAACCCACATTATATATTCGTAGAGGGCCATGATATTAACCCCCACTCTCCCCACTAAAGCATTTTCTGGATGGATAATTTAGCACCCACCAACGAATAAACCACCTGACCTTGAATTAAACAAACACCATTAACACCAGGCTTATATTACGTAAACCCCACCCATAAAGCTCCCAAAATAAATTAAATTTTGGGCTTCTTACATAGAAACATTTACTGGGGGGCCTGATTTTTTCTTTAAGCCACATTTGTAGGTACCCCTGGGAGGTTTCGGTTTTAAAACGCCCTTACCCCAACCCGCAACTGGGTCCCCTTCCCCTTTTAAACCCAAGCCACCATACAATAAAAAAAAACTAGGTCATGGTTCCCCCGGTTACTGTCATCAACAAAACTGTAACCACTATTTAAAAAATTTGAGATATCTTTTTGCCAGGGAACTTTTTGCAAAAATTTTTTAAAGCCCATAGGAAAGGGGCAAAATTCTTTTCTTCCAATTTTATTTAACAAATTAAATTAATACAAATATAAAACCATTCTTAACCCTAAAAAACTCATGATGTCGGAGCGGTTCCGGGCATTTCATTACTTAAACTAAAATTTCAACCCTTTTGTGAAAGTCCAATAGGATTATTAAAGTCACAATTGGAAAAATTATAGTTTTTATATAGACAATTCCATATTTTTGGCACTTGTGGTTTTGCCAAAAAATATTAGAATTTATGAAATGAAATAGGGGAAAAACTCCAATCCACCACAGGGGAACCCCAAAACTACCATCTCATCCCACTTCCCACTTCACCAAATTGGCCGGGGACTCCCATCTCTTAGTTGGAAGTGGGCGGAAAAAACATTTTTCTAGACAAATTGATATTTCGATATTTATTGCCCTTAGCAGCCAGAATACAAAATACCACAAAAACATTTTATTTATATTCCCCAAACAACGTCTTGAAACCTTTAAAATCTAAAATCTCTTGGGAAAGGTCAAATTCCTCAACTTCTGGACTTTCCACTTTGGTGTTTTAAAACACGAACTATGGATGAATATTAAAAACTTAAATTTTATTTTATTTATTTTTTATTATTTTTTTTTTTTTTTTGTATTAAACATAACCTCCTTCTTGAGTGTGGTGGGGGAACTTGGGGTTCCATAAAAATATACACAAAACAAACGGCTTGAAAGATTTAAAAAAAAACACCAAGTCTACAAAGAACAAACACTTGGGGGTAGGGGGGTAGGTCAGGGCCCTGGTGGGGGTGCGTAAAACCACTTTACGGGGGTCCTTTGCTCTCTCCAAAAGATCAACCTGCTTTCTTCCCATTCTGCCTTACCGTGGGGAAAGGGCCTAAATTTTCCGAGTTTTTAGTACCCAAATTTATTTTTACAATTTAGCAAGTGAGGTTTAATAAAACTTTCCTTAATTGTACTTTAACAACTTCAATAGCCCCCAAGTTCACCATTAAACCCGTTAAGTACTATATCCATGTTAATAGAGATAAGGAGCTTTACAAGGTTTTTGTCAATTTGTTGGCTTATAAATGATTTTTTAAATAAATAAAATTTGATGTCTTTTTATTGAAAAAAACAAAAAATGTTGTTGTGGGTTTTCCTTGTGTGAAAAATGGAAAAATGAAAATGACGGTATTTTAAATGTCCCCCGCGTTATCATTTTGATTAACCAAACACAAAACCCCCCCACAAGGAAAGAGGTTAACCATGGGGGTGATTCAGGACGGCGGGGCCCTACCGCTGGACGGTGGGAGCGTTCTGTTTGGCAGTCAAACTGTTGTAAACAATAAATGATAACCAAAAAAAAGTATACATAACTCAAAAAACGGCTTAAAGGCTGGGCGTTGTAAATGTGAGGATTTGGGGACTTTCGTATACTAATTCACTTATAATTTCTTTCCCTTGAATTGTCAGGATAAATTTGGGGGTTTTGTTTTTCCTCCTCCTAACGTTTTTTAATAACATCAAAACAAACGGACAATTGTCTAGCAACACACATAATTTACGCTAGATATCGCTTTTCTTTGCGTACCCCTCTAATTTCCAGTCGGAACGTTTTCCACAAGTAGGTCTCCCCTTTCTACCTGCCTTTACTATTATTTTTACGTTTTTTACTTTAGCCCCCCTTTGTATAGGGGTTTTTGTGGGCTGCTTTATTTTTACTATTTTTAAGGCATTTCCGTTTCCCCCAATTTTTTCGTTTAAAAATTTTTTTAAATACTCTTAATTTTAAAAAAGTCCATTATTGTAACGGAAAAATTTAGAACCAGACAGAAAACAAAAGTGGGGGAAGGGCCCCTAAACGGGGAACCCCCCGGGTTTTTTCAGTTTTCCTTTTGCCCGTACAGCAAGGGAAAAAAGCAATATGAGTTTTTTCCCCCTTTTAAAAAACTTAACCCCTTTTTTCCCGGGGTTTCCCCACTTTTTATTAATTTTTTAATTTTTTATAAATCCAATTTCCCCCAAATTTTTTGGCCCCTCAAAAACCCTAACATGTAATATTTTTTGCCTGTATTTCCCCTTTTTTTTAATTTTTTACCGTCTTTTTTTTCACCTTTCTGTTGAAAACTGGGCTTTGAAAGTAAAAAATAAAGAAATTCCAGAGGTGGACAAGTTCGTAAAAACCCTAAAAAACTAAAAAAAACTTTTAAAATTATAATTCCGTAAAAACTTGACTTTTGAAATTCTAAAAACCCCTAGGGGGTTTTTTTACACCTTTTTAAAAAAACGCATAGGGACCGGTCCTGGTAAAGGGGGGTTTTAAATTTCCTTTACCCCCTTTCCCCACAAACACAGGATGGGAGAGCAATTTTCTCCGACCCTTTTTTTCCCGAAAAATCTTAAGACACCCCAAATTTGAAAAAAAAGTTTCCCCCGAAAACAAATGTGCCCCCCCCCCCGGTTTTCTTCGGGTTTTTTAATTTTGCCTTTTCCAAAAAATCTGGGGGGAAAAAACCCCCCCCCTGCGGGGACCAAATGCTGAACTTTTCCCAAGACCCCAGTGTCTTCTAATATCTTTCTAAAACACATTATTTCGGGCCCCCCACCCCTTTTTGGGCCCCGTCTTCCCCCTTCCCCAACACGGGGTTTCAACAAAAAGGGGGGAGTTTTTCTCGGAAACAGTAAAATTTTCAATCTCAAAAACCCCAGGGGTTACACAGTTGCTAACTTTTTTAACACCAAAAAACCCCCCCCCAAGCTCTGTCCCCCCCCCCCAACCAAATTTCGTTTTTTTCGTTTCAGCTATGAAAAGAATATATTTCATGCCGTATCGATCCGCAATTGTCCCCCTCTTGAAAAGGCCCCTCGTTTCCGCCCTTTCCCTCTTGGGTTTCCCCCAAAGGTTTTTTTTTGGGCCCCCCAAAACCGAAAAGTCCCGTTAAATTTTCCCATCGTCTTTTAAACAGCGAAAGTTTTTTTCTTTCATCACTTTCGCCCCCCACTGGGTCCCCCCCCCGAATTGTCCCTCTGATGGGAAAAACCCCCCCTTGTTTGTTTTTGAAAAACATTCCCTGTAGGAATTTCAGGCCCCACAAAAAGAAATAAGGAATGGGTTTCCCCCTTTTCCCCCCTTTTTCCCCTAAAAGGGAAATAGGGGATAAAAATTGTTTAAAAACCTCTGGTTTATTTTAATTTTTTTATCCCCGTTGGGGGGGAGCAAACTTCCAAAAATGCCCCCCATGACCCCCAGTTTCGAAAAGGGCCCTAAATCCGTAAATTTTTGGATTGCCCATTTGGGGGAACCAAAACTAGACCCAAAGGGGGGGGCCCCCCTTGCACAACTAAACCAAACAGGAAAAGTGTAAAAAAATTTCCCCATTTTTTCAACCCACCACCCAAAATAAAAAATTTTGGTTTTTTTTTTTTACAATTTAAAAATTTTTGTAAAGCAATTTTACGAAAAGTAAGTAAAAAGCTAAAAAAAAATTTTTGTTTCAACCAGTGGGGTCAATTGTAAAAGCGAGGTCCCCACTGCGGGGGAAAGGGAGATTCCCACTAACCCCCCAAAGAAGAAAAGCTCTTTTTTTCAAAATGGCCAGGGGTCCCCCTTTTGTGAAGGTTTTTTTACAAGGGTGGGGCCTGACCCCCGAGAAAAAAAAAAAAATCCCTTTTTCTTGCAATGGGGACAAGACAAAAAAAAAGGGGGGGGGGCCCCGGGGGAAATTTTTTAAAAACGAACTAAAAGGGGTGGGGCCCCAAATCATTTTGAAAAATTATAAAATTTTTGTTTCCAAAAAAACTTTTTTGCTTTTGCAAAACAATCGTTTCGGAAAAACGCTAAAAGAAAAACCCCAAAATAAAAGTTAAAAGGGGGGACCGGGCCCCAAAAACAACCGGGAAAAAAAAACCAAATGGGGGGAATGAGCCCCTTTTTTTTGCAGGGAAAAAAATCGGCTAAAAGAATGGTGCTTTCTATTTTCTAAAAGGGGGCCCGCCCCCGCAAAAAGGGTCAAAGGAAAATTTTTTTGCTTTTAAATTTGAAATCCCGACCCTTGGGAAAAAATAAAAGCTCCTTGTCGGTTTCTTGGGGCGGGAAAAACCCAAACCCAAATGATGCAAAGGGGAAAAAACTTGGATTTTGACTTGCCCCCCAAATGAGGGCCCTGCTTCTAAAGATAAAATGGGGGGGAGGACAAAAACTCCGGCTTTAAAAACCCAGGTTTTGGTGGAATGGCCGTGACAATAAAAAAACCGTTTTTTGCCCTTTTGCACTTTTGGAGACCCAGCTGCAAAACCTTTTTTCCCCTTTTCCCCCCACATGAATCGGCAGTCCCTAAAATTTTTAAAAAAACTTCCATGTGCCCTTAAATAGTGGAAATCCGGTTTTTCCCAAAGCAGGGGCAAAAATTTTCGGGGGAAAACCTAATGGAAAACTACCAACCTTGTCCGGGCCAAATTTTTGATAAACATATTAAAAAACGGGCCCTTTTTTTTCCATTTAAATACGGAAAAAAACCGGCCGGAAGGAGGGAATACCCCGGGACCCGCCCCTGAGAAAACAGAAGGCTGATGGTGTATACGAAGTGCTTTGTGGAGAGCGCATTTCGACTCCCCCGGTTAATTTCTGCAAAGTACTGCACTACACCATCATGGACTGTGAGACCAACGAGGTTGTTGACTTCAGCGTCCTTCAGAAAGGACAAGTGACAGGAGGCCTGGAGCACCAGCATTTCGACAGGTTTGGGAGGGTCTTGTAAAAGATGAAAAAATCAAGGCCGATCATTTGGTAATAGATCGGCAAGCCACGATAAACAGAATTGTGGAGGACAATTTTCCTGGCACTGAGGTTTCGTTTGATGTATGGCATATGGCTAAAAACCTAGCTAATCACTTGCGTACAGCTGCGAAATCACATCCAAAAATAGGAACTTGGCACCGTGCCATTGTGAATCATTTCTGGTTTTCTTGTAAAATTGCTGAAGGAGACCCTGATCTCGCTGTCGAGAGGTTTCACTCTTGTCTTTTTCACGTTGTGGACATACACGATTGGAGATACAGGAGAACAATTCATGAAATAATAGAGAAGCTAAGGAAGAACATAACTGTTAAAGTACGACCTTACCCAAATAAACCAGTACTGGTTAAAAAGTGCAAGCACCCAACATTATCAAAAATTGATGATAGAGCGATTTCATGGTTCAACCCCGAAGATGAAGATTACTTCGCACTCTTTAAGATAGTGACGGCAACAAGCTTCAGTAACGCCCTGAGGAAATGTGCGAAGTTTTTGCACACGGGAAAATTGGAGTCATTTCACAGCATGAAGCTGTTGTATTTGCCAAAACTACACAGTTTTGAAATGCAAACAATGATTATCCTTACAATGTTGGCAGCCTCTCAAAATAACCTCTGCGTACAAGGAGGAAACCTGCTGAAAACCTATATATGTAGAGCCTACTCCAGAGCGAATAAATCCTATGTCCTAAAAAATAGAAATCTATATGACAATCTAACATTTAAGAAAGCCATTTTATTGAACGTCGATGAAAACATTAAAAACTATACTCTTCTTCCCTTCGACTTACATAATACCTCATATATCATTAAAGACATTCCTACGACGTTCCATGGGCTAAAACCCCCTGACAAGAAACTTATGATTGATCAACAGATGTCACGGATCAAAAAGTAATCATTGTTCGATTTAATAACTTTTCAATTATCATTATTTCCTTATGTTTGTCTCCTGTGTGACACTGACGTGTAATTGTATACTTATTTATGTAACTTTCTGTTAAACCTTCAAGCAAAATATTTGTTTTGTGGCTAATCGGGAAAATAAAAGGTTAATCTAAGAAAATAAACATAGCATAGACAACAAAAGTTTGGAGAAACGTAGCACACACAAACACAGCAAGAATTGAGAGTGCTTGCTGATGAATGAGACACTGTGACGTATACAGTCATTTTTTATTTTAGCGCTAGCGGGGTGAAGGAAGTAGATAGAGACTTCAAACTTCGACCAAACTGTTGCTGTAATTAAACTTTTGGATTACAGAGCACTAAACATGTGTCGTAAAAATCGCATTTACTCACCCTTTAAGACAAAATTAAAACATCTTTTATTGTAAACACCACACTAAACTAAAAAGAAGCAGAAACCATACAATACGTGTAGGTATTATAAATGATAATACAGTGACATGATCAACAAAAAAGAGAGACAGATCCTAGAAAGGTAGAGATCAAGACATAAAATGGAGTGCAGTAAAAAATAAAAGCCAATGCGTCTTGCAAAGTGAAGACAAATGGGAAGAAAAAACATCAGAACTGATTATATAAATGGTTCTTTAACATTCGCTTGAAGCAGTTGGTATCAGTAATACATCTCAACATCATTGGAAGAGAGTTCCATGCAATCGGTGCATGGCTTGAGAAACGTCTGTCATCAACTTTTGACCTTTTATTCTTTGGTACCTTTAACATGAGATGGTCACCAGATCTTTTCGACCTGGTCATGGTGTTTGAAAGTTCTGTATCCACTACAGCCACATCTAGTAATGCTTTTAGGTAATCAGGTGCAGTACCGTGAACTGATTTGTGGGTTAAAACTTTAAAAGACAAACCTTAAAGAAGATTCGTTGGTCTATAGGGAGTATGTGGGCCTTCTTATAGAAGGGAACCAAGTCCGTGGTTCTGTCTTCTATGTTATAGATGAAACGAACTGCCCCATTAAGGGTGGATCTAAGTTTGTTTTCAGTACTTCATTCTTTTCCAACAGTTTCTCTAGCAATGTATCCTTGTTTGTGATGTCAGAGGGAATATTTCGAATAGACAGTTTGGGGTCCAATTTCTTCCCTGGTTCGGACTTTGTCGATACCTTGTATTTATCTTGACTTTTAAATACCCGTCTCAGCTTTGTTAAGTTGATCCTGGTACTGGAATTTAAAAAGTGTATTTCCCGGACCCCCTTCTGAAATTCTTCACTGGG
>NW_026971815.1:0-40983 GCF_026151205.1 Bolinopsis microptera | reverse complement strand
CCGGTTCGGTGGTGGTTGTTTAAAACCTTTCTAGTTCTCCCCCGACAGAAGGGGAATGTTCGGTGTTGGCTTTTTGTACGGTTCCAACTTTTTAGATTTTCGTTGGGATAAAAAGGACGGGTTCCCTCCTTCCTTTTCGGTTTTCTTTGGGTTAGTCCAGTTTTCCCGGACCAGGGGAAAGCCCTGTCGTGACCCATTTTCGCATTTTTGGATTTAAAACGGGAAAGGGCCCTTCCAAAGCGAACCCTTCCCTTTTTGCCCAGGGGCCCGGGGTCCGGGTGAGAGTTCACCTCCGTTTTTTCAAGGGACGACCGTTTGGTCGATCAAGGCTCCATCGTCATGGTTTTGGGGCTTTTTTTGGTACCAGCGGGTACAGAGGCTCCTTTGTCCGGGGTAAAGATAAGGCGACCCGGGGCTTGTAGACAGCACCCCCCACACCAACTTGGGGTTTCATGCTGACATACACTCGTTTGATTTTTATCGAGCGTTTTTTTTCAGGCCCCTTTATAGCTCATGCCTGTTCCCCCTTACTCTACCATTTGGTACAAAGCCTCCCTCAAAGCTTTTTTCCCAAGTACCGGGGGATTCCCATTTGGCTTAGATGGTTCCACTAGGACCTATCTGGGCCCAAATGAGGAACCTTGACCTAGTTTATGGCAGTTTTATAGGTCCCTTCAAACGTTGGCCTCTTGTCAAAAAGACACAGGGAATCTTTTTTCCCGGCGGCCCAAACAATGGGGAAAATGAGGGTTTTCGTGATCCCAGATAGGTTTTGTTTTTCGCCCCTTAAAGGGTGCCTGGGAAAACAGAATGACCCAAGGTTGATGAATGCTTCCTGCGTTTTTTGGTTTATCAGTTTTGGTGCTCTAGGATCTTGGTTTTGTTTTGCCGGGCCCCCCGGGGGGTGGAAAGGTTATCAGCTTTTGTGCATAGGCACTCTTTTCTGTCATCAGTTAAAAGGGTGTGGGGTCTCACCATTAAATTTTGGGAGTGGGGGCGACCCTTTCCGGGATCTTGGTTTGGGGGTTTTGCCTGGTCACGGTGGTGCGAAAGGCCCCAAGCCTGATGAGTTTGGGTGCGATTATCCCCGACAAAAAAAGGCTGTTCCCAAGCGGGTTTTTCCAAGCCGCCATGAGCTTCGGTGTCGATTCCCCGAAAAACCAAAAAGGCTTTTCCCAACCCAGTTAAAAGCTCCCAAAGGCTTTGGTGTCGAATCTTCCCCAAAAAAACCAAAGGCTTTTTTCCCCAGTCCTTCTTTTCGACTGAAACCAAAACTCTTAAAAAGGGCCGAATATCTTCGGAACGTAGACCCCGGGTTCGGGTGGTTGTTCAACCTCATTTTCTTTCCTCCGACAGATAGAGAATGATCGGTGTTGGACTTGTTTACGGTTCAATTTGTAGTTTTTGTTGGGATACAAAGGACGGGTTTACCACCCCTTCCCTTTTTACGGTCTTTCTTTTGGATTAGTACACATTTTCACCTCACCGGGGCAAGCCCTCGTCAGTGCTCCAGCTTCACACTTTGGTTTTAGGACGGTCAAAGGCCTTAAATAGGCAGAACCCCTTTCCCTTGAAACCCAGAGGCCCGGTCCGTTAAAGATTATGCCATCCTTGTTTTTTAAAGGACGACCTTTTGGTCCGATAAAGGTCCTCTTTTCAGGGTTTTTTGGGGCGTTTGTTGGTATAGCGGGGCATAAGGGGCCCCCTTGTCCGGGGTGAAAAAAGGCGACCGCGGGCTTGTAGACAGCAAAAAACCCACACCAACGTTTGGGTTCATGCGAATACACTCATTGATTTTTATCGAGCTTTTTCTTCCCTTCACCCCCTTTTTGTCCAGCCTGTTACCCTTACCTACATCGGGTTAAAACCCCTGCCGCAAAGGCTTCTTTTTGAAAGTACCACGGACTTCCATTTGGACTGTAGAGGTTTCCATGGGCCTACCGGGGACAATGGCCCTTGACCTAGCTTTATCGGCAGCTTATCAGGCCCCTTCAAACTTTGGCCCATTTTTTGTAACAAACACATTTGGAATCTGTTTTCGGTGGCCTTAACAATAGGGGCCCCTGATTGGTTTTTGCGACGCCCCTATGGTTTGTTGTCACGCCCCTTAAAGGTGCCACAGGACAAACGAATGCCCCGGGGGTCTGATGAATGTTCCCGCGTTTTGGTTATCATTCTTGGTGCTTGGGTCTTGGTTTTTTGGTTTTTCCCGGGTGCCCAGGTGGTGCAAAAAGGTTTTACCTGTTCTGCATAGGCGCCTTTTTTGTCTTAGGTTTGAAAGGTGGATGGTTTCCACCAATGATGTTGGACGATGGGCGATTTTCCCAGGATCTTGGTTTTTGGGGTTTTTGTGGTCCCCAGGTGGGCAAAAGGGTCCCAAGCCTGCCTGAGCTTGGTGTCTTCCCCCGACAACCAAAGGCTGTTCCAAGCCGGGTTTTTCCAACCCTGCCATGATTGGGTGTCGTTTCCCTCCCCAAACCAAAGGGTTCCAAGCCGGGTTTTCCAACCCTGCCTTTTCTTTGGTGTCGAATTTCCCGACACCAAAGGCTTTTTCAAGTCCTTCAAATTAAATGCTCCCCTAAATCTTCAAGACCGACATATCTTCGGAATGTAGAAACCCCCGGTTGGGGGGTGGTTGCTTAAACCCTATCTATTTTCATCCTCCGACAGATCAGAGAATGCGGTGTTGGTTTGTTGTACGGTTCAACTTCTGATAGATTTTCGTTGGGAAACAACGGGGACGGGTTTACCACCCTTGCCTTTTTTCGGTCTTTCTTTGGATTTAAACATTTTTCCCGTCGCCCATGGGCAAGCCCTCGTCGTGTCCAGCTTCCCGCATTTTGGATTAGGATGGGTCAAAGGCCTTCCAATAGGCAGAATCCCATTCCCTTTGAGCCGGGCCCGGTACCGTTGTGAATTCATCCATCCTTGTTTTTCGGGGACGACCGTTTGGTCTAAAGGCCCTCGTCATGGGTTTTGGGGGGTTTGGGGGGATCCGTGGGATACAAAAGGCCCTTTGTCCCGGGGTGAAGAAAGGGCGACCCGGGGGTTGTAACAGCCCCCCCACCCCAAAACGTAGGGGTTTGCGGCATAACTCGATTGTTTTTCTATCGAGCGTTTTTTTTCCCTATCGGCCCCTTTATACCCCCTCCCTGTTCACCCTTACCTACCATCGGTACAAACCCTGCCGTCAAGGCTTTTTTCCCAATACAGGGGAACCCATTTGGGAGGGGTTCCCATGGACTACTCGGGGCCTGAGACCCTTCCCTAGTTTTTATCGGCGCTTTTTGGCCCCTTTAAAACTTTGGGCCTCTTTGTCAAAAAGACATTTTGGAATTGTTTTCGCTGGCCCTTAAAATGGGAAAATGTTTGGGTTTTCTTCGACGTCCATTAGGTTTGTTTCACGTCCCTTCAAGGTGCCATGGGCAAACACGAATGCGCCAGGTTGTGAATGCTTCCTGGTTTGGTTTATCAGCCGGGCCTGGACTTGGTCTTTGGTTTTGCCTGGGTGACCAGGTGGTGGAAGGTTTATCAGCTGTTGCGCACTAGGGGACTCTTTTCGTCATCGGTTTTTAAAGGTGTGAGGTTCTCCACCATAATGTTGGACGATGGGGCACCTTCCCGGAAATTTTGGCTTTGGGGTTTTCCTGGTCCCAGGGTGGTGGAAAGGGCCCAAACCCGCATGAGCTCGGGGTCATTCATCCCCCAAACCCAAAGGGGGTTCCAAGCCCGGGTTCCCCAAGCCTCCATGAGCTTCGGTGTCGATTTTCCCCACAAAAAACCCAAAGGCTGTTCCAAGCCAGGTCAAGCCTGCCCTAGCTTTTGGGGTGTCTTCCCCGACAAACCCGGTCTTCTTCCAGTCCCCATTTGATGATCAACCCCTAACATCTTCAAGATCCACATTTCTTGGAAGTAGTACACCCCGGTTCGGTGGTGGTTTCTTCAAACCCCATCTATTTTCCTCCCAAATGGGGGAATGATCGGGTTGGACTTGTTGTACGGTTCAATTCTGATGATTTTCGTTTGGGTACAACAGACGGGGGTTTCCCCCCTTTCCTTTACGGTCTTTTTTCTTTGGATCTAGTAACAGTTTTCACCCTGACCATGGGGAAGCCCTGTAGGGCTCCCGCTTTCAGCACTTTGGATTTAGGGTCGGGGCAAAGGCCTTCCAAAAAGGGAAATCACCTTCCCTTTTTTAACCAGGGCCCGGTACCGTTTATGAGTTCTGCCTCCTGTTTTCAAGGGGACCGTTTGGTCCCACAAGGGTCCTCGATCGGTTTTGGGGCGTTTGTTGGTATCAAACGGGCAACAGAGGCCCTTTTTTACCGGGGTGAAGATAAGGCACCCGTCGGGCTTGTAGACAGCACCCCCACCCAACGTATGGGGTTTTGCTGAATAACTCGTTGATTTTTTTATCGAGCGTTTTTCCTATCAGGGCCCCTTTATAGCTCCGCCTGTTCACCCTTCTCTACCCGGGGCAAAAAAATGCCGCAAAGGCTTTTTCTTTCCAAATACCACGGGGTTCCATTTGGGCTGTAGATGGTTTTTCAGGACCTTTCGGGACCATGAGATCCTTGCCTAGCTTTACGGGAGTTTAGGTCCCTTTAAAAGTTGGCCATCTTTGTCAAAAGAACATTTTGGGAAACTGTTTTCGGCTGGGCCCTTAACAAAAGGCACCCGTTGGGTTTTCTGCGATCCGTAAGGTTTGTTGCAGTCCCTTCAAGGTCCATCAGGAAAAACCCCGAATGACCCCGGGTTTGAGAATGTTCCCTGCTTTTTTTGGTTTTCAGCTTGGTGTCTAGGATTTGGTCTTTGGTTTTGCCTGGCTGCCCAAGGTGGTGCGAAAGGTTTATCAGCTGTTGCTGCACTAGGCGCCTCTTTTCTGTCATCAGGTTTGAAAGGTGTGATGGTTCTCCACCATATGATGTTGGACTGATGGGGGCGCCCTTTCCAGGATCTTGGTTTTTTGGGTTTGCCTGGTCACAGGTGGTGCGAAAGGTCCCAAGCCTCCCATGGCTTCGGTGTCGATTCACCCCCGAAAACCAAAGGCTGTTCCAAGCCAGGTTCCAAGCCTGCCATGAGCTTCGGTGTCGATTCATCCCCGACAACCAAAGGCTGTTCCAAGCCAGGTTCCAAGCCTGCCTTTAGCTTTGGTGTCGAATCTTCCCGAAAACCAAAGGCTCTTTTTCCAAGTCCTTCAATTCGACTGACTCAACCATAACATCTTCAGATCCGACATATCTTCGGAATCGTAGTACACCGGTTCGGTGGTGGTTGCTTCAACCTCCTTAGTTCTTTCCTCGACAGATCAGAGAACTGATCGGTGTTGGATTTGTTGTACGGTTCAACTTCTGATAGATTTTCGTTGGGATACAACAGGACGGTTCCCCACCCTTGCCTTTCGGTCTTTCTCTTTGGATCTAGTACCACAGTTTTCACCGTCGCCCATGGGCAGCCCTCGTCATTTGACCCCAGCTTTCAGCACTTTGGATTTGGATCGGTAAAAGGGGCCTTCCAATAGCAGAATCACCATTCCCTTGTGGGGACCAGAGGCCCGTACCGTTTTATGAGATTCATGCCCTCCTTGTCTTTCAAGGGACGACCGTTTGGTCCGATCAAAGGGTCCATCGTCATCGGTTTTTTTTTTTTGGGGGTTTGTTGGTATCCAGCAGGGCATACAGAGGCTCTTTGTACCGGGGTGAAGATAAGGCGACCGTCGGGCTTGTAGACAGCACAACCCACACCAACGTATGGGTTCATGCTGACATCATCGATCTGATTTTCTATCGAGCAGTTTCTTCCTATCGGGCCCTTTATAGCTCCATGCTGTTCACCCTTACTCTACCATCTGGTAAAACCCTGCCGTCAAAGGCTTCTTTTTGCCAAGTACCACGGGACTTCCATTTGGACTGTAGAGGGTTTCCCACTAGGACCTCCCTCTGGGACCATGAGATCCTTGACCTAGCTTTATCGGCAGCTTATCAGGTCCCTTCAAACGTTGGCCATCTTTGTCAACAAGACACATTTTGGAAATTGTTTTCGGCTGGCCCTTAACAATGGACCCCTGTTTGGTTTTCTGTCAAAGCCCAGTATAGGTTTGTTGTCACGCCCCTTCAAGGTGCCATCAGGACAAACACGGAAATGACGCCAGGTCTGATGAACTGCTCTGCGTTTTGGTTTTATCAGCTCTTGGTGCTCTAGGATCTTGGTCTTTGGTTTTGCCTGGTGACCAGGTGGTGCGAAAGGTTTATCAGCTGTTGCTGCACTAGGCGACTCTTTTCTGTCATCAGTTTGAAAGGTGCTGATGGTTCTCCACCTATGATGTTGGACTGATGGGGGCGAACCCTTTTCCCGGATCTTGGTCTTTGGGTTTGCCTGGCTCACCAGGTGGTGCGAAAGGTCCCAAGCCTGCCATGAGCTTCGGTGTCGATTCATCCCCGACAACCAAAGGCTGTTCCAGCCAGGTTCCAAGCCTGCCATGACTTTTGGTGTCGATTCATCCCGACAACCAAAGGTGTTCCAAGCCAGGTTCCAAGCCTGCCCTTAGCTTTGGTGTCGAATCTTCC
Organism: Bolinopsis microptera; assembly: GCF_026151205.1. Classification (NCBI taxonomy): domain Eukaryota; kingdom Metazoa; phylum Ctenophora; class Tentaculata; order Lobata; family Bolinopsidae; genus Bolinopsis; species Bolinopsis microptera. The sequence goes on along the minus strand of NW_026971815.1, from coordinate 34,417 downwards.
CCGACACCAAAGGCTCTTCTTCCAAGTCCTTCAATTCGACTGACCAACCATTAAAATCTTCAAGATCCGACATATCTTGGAATCGTAGTACACCCGGGTTTGGTGGTTTGCTTCAACCCCATCTAGTTCATCCTCCGACAGATCAGGGGGAACTGATCGGTGTTGGACTTGTTGTACGGTTCAACTTCTGATGATTTCGTTGGGATACAACAGGACGGGTTTACCATCCTTGCCTTTTTCGGTTTTTCTCTTTGGATTAGTCCCCAGTTTTCACGTCGCCCCATGGGCAAGCCCTCTTTGTGACTCCAGTTTCAGCATTTGGTTTGGATCGGTCAAAGGCCTTCCAATGGCAGAATCACCTTTCCTTGTGCCCAGGGGCCCCCGGTACCGTGTGAGATTCTCCCATCCTTGTTTTCAAGGGAGGGCCGTTTGGCCCGATCAAGGCTCCTCGTCATCGGTTTTTGGGGCGTTTTTTGGGAAAAGCGGGGGCAACGAGGCCCTTTGTACGGGGTAAAGTGGGCGACCGTGGGCTTGTGACAGCCCCCCCCCCACCCCAACGTATGGGTTCTGTGACAAACATCGATTGATTTTTTATCGGCAGTTTTTTCCCTTAGGCCCTTTATAGCCCCTGCGTACCTTTACTTCCCAACGGTACAAAGCCTGCCTAAAGGGGTTTTTTTGCCCAATTTCCGGGACTTCATTTGGCTGTTAAAAGGTTCCACTAGGACCTCTTGGGCCCATGGCCCTTGCCTAGCTTTTCGGAGCTTATAAGGCCCCTTTAAAACGTGGCTCTTTTTCAAAAAAGACACATTTTGGGAATTGTTTCGGTGGCCCCTTAAAAAAGGACACTGTTGGGTTTTCTGTCGGCCCGTATGGTTTTTTTTCACGTCCCTTCAGGTCCCTCAGGAAAACACAAATGGACGCCAGGTTTTGATGAACTGTTTCCCTGCGTTTTGGTTTTTCGCTTTGGTGCTTGGGTTCTTGGCTTTGGTTTTGCTGGTGCCCCGGGTGGTGCGAAAGGTTTATAGTGTTGCTGCACTAGGCGACCTTTTCGTCATCGGGTTTTGAAGGTGTGATGGTTCTCCCCCATATGATGTTGGATGATGGGGGACCTTTCCAGGATCTTGGTTTTGGGTTTTCCCCTACGGGTGGGGCGAAAAGGTCCCCGCCCATGAGTTTCCCCGGTGTCGTCATCCCCCGAAAACCCAAAGGTGTTCCAACCCCGGTTCCAAGCCTCCCATGAGTTCGGTGTCGTTCATCCCCGAAAACCAAAGGGCTGTTCCAAACCCAAGGTTCCAAGCTGCCATGGCTTTGGGTCAAATTTCCCCCGAAAAAAAAGGTTTTTAAAGTCTTCAATTGACTGATCAACCAAACATTTTAAAGATCCGACATACTTGGGAAATGTAGTACCCCGGTTCGGTGGTGGTTGCTTTCCCCTTTCTTTAGTTATCCTCCGAAAAGTCGGAATGATCGGTGTTGGATTTGTTTTTCGGTTCAACTTTGATAGTTTTCGTTGGGATAAAAAGGACGGGTTTCCCACCCTTCCCCTTTTCGGTCTTTCTCTTTGGTTCTAACATTTTTTCCCGTCGACCTGGGCAAGCCCTGTCGGATCCGTTTCAGATTTTTTGGATTTAGGTCGGTAAAAGGGCTTCCAATAGGCGGATCCCTTTCCCCTTGTAGACCGGGGCCCCGGTACCGTTGATGAGATTCATGCCATCCTTGTCTTTAAGGGCGACCGTTTGGTCGATCAAGGCTCTCGTCATCGGTTTGGGGCGGTTGGATCAGCTGGCCCCAAAGGGGTTCCTTTGTACGGGGTGAAGAAAAGGGACCCGTCGGGCTTGTAGACGCACCACCCACCCCAATTGGGTTCATGCGACTACACCGTTGATTTTTATCGAGAGTTTTTCCTATCGGCCCCACTTTATAGCTCATGCTGTTCACCCTTACTCTACCATTGGTACAACCCTGCCGCAAGGCTTTTTTCTTGCCAAGTACCACGGGTTCCCTTTGGCTGTAGAGGTTCCACTAGGCCCTTTTCTCTGGGACCTAAATCCTTGACCTGCTTTATCGGAGTTATGGGGCCCCTTAAACTTGGGCCTCTTTGTCAACAAGGACACATTTTGGAATCTTTTTTTCGGTGGCCCCTTACAATAGGACACGTTTGGTTTTCTGCGACGTCCAGTATAGGTTTGTTGTCACGTCCCTTAAAGGGTCCCTCAGGACAAACCAAATGGCCGGTTTTGGATGAACTGCTTCCTGCTTTTTGGTTTATCCTTGGGTGCTCTAGGATTTTTGGTTTTTGGTTTTCCCGGGACCAGGGGGGTGGAAAGGTTTATGCTGTTGGCCTAGGGACTCTTTTCTGTATCGGGTTTAAAAAAGGTGCTGAGGGGTTCTCCCATATGTGTTGGATGATGGGGGCGCCTTCCAGGATCTTGGTTTTTGGTTTGCCTGGCTCAAAGGTGGTGCGGAAAGGGCCCCCAAGCCTCCCCATGAGCTTGGGTGTCGTTTACCCCAAAAACCCCAAAGGTGTTCCCAAAGCCGGGGCCAAGCGGAAATGGCTTCGGGTGATTATCCCGAAACCAAAGGCGTTCCAAGCCAGGTTCCCAAGCCTGCCATAGCTTGGGGTGTCGAATCCCCCCCGAAACCCAAAAGGCTCTTTTTCCCAAAGCCCCTTAAATTCGACTGATAACCATACATTTCAAGCCCGAATATCTTGGATCGAAAGAAACCCCGGGTTTCGGTTGGGGGTTGCTTCAACTACTTTTCATCCCCGACAATAGAGAAATGTCGGTTTGGATTGTTGTAGGGTTTCAACTTTGATAATTTTCGTTGGGATACAACAGGAGGGGTTTTCCCATCCTTCCCTTTTACGGTCTTTCTCTTTGGATCTAGTACACAGTTTTCCCGTCGACTGGGAAAAGCCCTCGTCGGGGCTCAGCTTCAGATTTTTGGATTTGGTCGGTAAAAGGCCTTTCCCAAAATGGCAAAATTCACCTTTCCCTTGTAGACCAGAGGCCGGTCCTTTTGATGAGATTCGCCCCCTTGTCTTTAAGGGAGCCCTTTTTTTGGCCCCGTCAAGGTCCATGTAAACGGTTTTGGGGGGTTTGTTGGTACCCAGCTGGCATCAGAGGTCCTTGTCCCGGGGTAAAAGAAAAGGCAAACCCGTCGGGTTTGTGAAGCCCCACCCACCCAAGTATGGGTTCTGGAATCATCATTTTTGATTTTTATCGGGGTTTCTTCTATCGGCCCCTTTATGCTCATGCTTTTCCCCTAACTCCCCTTTGGTAAAAAGCTGCCGTCAAAGGCTTCTTTTCCCAAGTACCGGGGGACTTCCTTTGGTTAAAAATGGTTCCCTGGACCTACTCTGGGCCCATGAGAAACCTTTGACGCTTTTCGGCGCTTATCGGTCCTTAAACGTTGGGGCCATCTTTGTCCAAACACATTTTGGAATCTGTTTTCGGCGGGCCCCCTTAAACAATAGGACCCCTGTTTGGGTTTTTTTGTCGAGCCGAATGGTTTTTTTGTCCGCCCCTTCAAGGTGCCACCCAGGAAAACACAAAATGACGCCGGTTGTGAACTGCTTCCTGCGTTTTGGTTTTCAGCTTGGTGCTCTGGTTTGGTTTTTGGTTTTCCCTGGTGCCCAGGTGGGCAAAAGGTTTTTATCAGCTGTTGCTGCACTGGCGCTTTTTCTGTCATCGGGTTTTAAAGGGGTGCTGTGGTTTCCACCATAGATTTTGGGGCTGATGGGGCGCCCCTTTCCGGTCTTGGTTTTTGGGGTTTTGCTGGCTCCCCGGTGGGCGAAAGGTCCCAAGCCTGCCTTGGCTTCGGTGTCGTTACCCCCGAAACCAAAGGTGTTCCAAGCCGGGTTTCCAACCCTTTCCCCTTGAGTTTCGGTGCTTACCCCCCGACAACCAAAGGCTTTTCCCAAGCCGGGTTCCCAAGCCTACTTTAGTTGGTGCGAATCTTCCCGACCCCCAAAGGCTTTTTCCAGTCCTTAAATTTCGACTGACTCAACCTAATTTTAAAGATGCATATTTCGGAATCGTAGTACCCCGGTTTCGGTGGTGGTTGTTAAACCCTCATCTAGTTCATCTCCAAGATCAGAGAAGGATCGGTTTTGGATGTTGTACGGTTCAACTTTGAAGATTTTCTTTGGGGAACAACAGGACGGGTTTTTCCCACCCTTGCCTTTACGGTTTTTTCCTTTGGATTCGTAACTTTTTTCACCGTCGACCATGGGCAACCCTGTCATTGACCCGCTTTCAGCACTTTGGATTTAGGATGGTCAAAGGCCTTCAATAGAGATCACCATTCCCTTGTAGACCGAGGCCCGGTCCGTTGATGAGATTATCCCCATCCTTGCTTTCAGGGCGACCTTTTGGTCGATCAAGGCTCCGTCCACGGTTTTGGGGGTTTGTTGGTATCAGGGGCACAGAGGCTCCTTGTCCGGGGTAAAGAAAGGCGCCCCGGGGGGGTTGAGAAGCACCACCCACCCAAGTATGGGTTCATGTGACTTTACATCGATTGATTTTTACGAGAGTTTTTTCCCTATCGGGCCCCTTTATGCTCCATGCTTTCCCCTTACTTTCCATCTGGTAAAAACCTGCCTTTCAAAGGCTTTTTCTTCCCAAGTACCCGGGTTTCCCCATTTGGGACTGTAGGGGTTTCCACGGGACCTATCTGGGCCCATGAGCCCTTGCCTGCTTTTCGGAGCTTATCAGGTCCTTCAAACTTTGGCCATTTTTGTCAAAAGACACATTTTGGATCTGTTTTCGGCGGCCCTTAACAATAGGACCCCTGTTTGGGTTTTTTCTTTTTTTCGAAAGTCCAGTTAGGTTTGTTGTCACGTCCCTTAAAGGGTGCCCAGGACAAACCAAATGACCCCAGGTTTGATGAACGGCTTCCTGCGTTTTTTTAAGCTCTTGGTGCTTAGGTCGGGGTTTTTGGGTTTTTGCTGGCTGCCAGGGGGTGGGGGAAAGGTTTATCAGCTGTTGCTGCACTAGGCGACTCTTTTCTGTCATCGGGTTTGAAAGGTGGAGGTTCTCCACCATATGATGTTGGACTGAGGGGGGGCGACCTTTCCCAGGATCTTGGTCTTTTGGGTTTTTTTTTTTTTTTTTTTTTTTTTTTTTTTTTTTTTTTTTTTTTTTTTTTTTTTTTTTTTTTTTTTTTTTTTTTTTTTTTTTTTTTTTTTTTTTTTTTTTTTTTTTTTTTTTTTTTTTTTTTTTTTTTTTTTTTTTTTTTTTTTTTTTTTTTTTTTTTTTTTTTTTTTTTTTTTTTTTTTTTTTTTTTTTTTTTTTTTTTTTTTTTTTTTTTTTTTTTTTTTTTTTTTTTTTTTTTTTTTTTTTTTTTTTTTTTTTTTTTTTTTTTTTTTTTTTTTTTTTTTTTTTTTTTTTTTTTTTTTTTTTTTTTTTTTTTTTTTTTTTTTTTTTTTTTTTTTTTTTTTTTTTTTTTTTTTTTTTTTTTTTTTTTTTTTTTTTTTTTTTTTTTTTTTTTTTTTTTTTTTTTTTTTTTTTTTTTTTTTTTTTTTTTTTTTTTTTTTTTTTTTTTTTTTTTTTTTTTTTTTTTTTTTTTTTTTTTTTTTTTTTTTTTTTTTTTTTTTTTTTTTTTTTTTTTTTTTTTTTTTTTTTTTTTTTTTTTTTTTTTTTTTTTTTTTTTTTTTTTTTTTTTTTTTTTTTTTTTTTTTTTTTTTTTTTTTTTTTTTTTTTTTTTTTTTTTTTTTTTTTTTTTTTTTTTTTTTTTTTTTTTTTTTTTTTTTTTTTTTTTTTTTTTTTTTTTTTTTTTTTTTTTTTTTTTTTTTTTTTTTTTTTTTTTTTTTTTTTTTTTTTTTTTTTTTTTTTTTTTTTTTTTTTTTTTTTTTTTTTTTTTTTTTTTTTTTTTTTTTTTTTTTTTTTTTTTTTTTTTTTTTTTTTTTTTTTTTTTTTTTTTTTTTTTTTTTTTTTTTTTTTTTTTTTTTTTTTTTTTTTTTTTTTTTTTTTTTTTTTTTTTTTTTTTTTTTTTTTTTTTTTTTTTTTTTTTTTTTTTTTTTTTTTTTTTTTTTTTTTTTTTTTTTTTTTTTTTTTTTTTTTTTTTTTTTTTTTTTTTTTTTTTTTTTTTTTTTTTTTTTTTTTTTTTTTTTTTTTTTTTTTTTTTTTTTTTTTTTTTTTTTTTTTTTTTTTTTTTTTTTTTTTTTTTTTTTTTTTTTTTTTTTTTTTTTTTTTTTTTTTTTTTTTTTTTTTTTTTTTTTTTTTTTTTTTTTTTTTTTTTTTTTTTTTTTTTTTTTTTTTTTTTTTTTTTTTTTTTTTTTTTTTTTTTTTTTTTTTTTTTTTTTTTTTTTTTTTTTTTTTTTTTTTTTTTTTTTTTTTTTTTTTTTTTTTTTTTTTTTTTTTTTTTTTTTTTTTTTTTTTTTTTTTTTTTTTTTTTTTTTTTTTTTTTTTTTTTTTTTTTTTTTTTTTTTTTTTTTTTTTTTTTTTTTTTTTTTTTTTTTTTTTTTTTTTTTTTTTTTTTTTTTTTTTTTTTTTTTTTTTTTTTTTTTTTTTTTTTTTTTTTTTTTTTTTTTTTTTTTTTTTTTTTTTTTTTTTTTTTTTTTTTTTTTTTTTTTTTTTTTTTTTTTTTTTTTTTTTTTTTTTTTTTTTTTTTTTTTTTTTTTTTTTTTTTTTTTTTTTTTTTTTTTTTTTTTTTTTTTTTTTTTTTTTTTTTTTTTTTTTTTTTTTTTTTTTTTTTTTTTTTTTTTTTTTTTTTTTTTTTTTTTTTTTTTTTTTTTTTTTTTTTTTTTTTTTTTTTTTTTTTTTTTTTTTTTTTTTTTTTTTTTTTTTTTTTTTTTTTTTTTTTTTTTTTTTTTTTTTTTTTTTTTTTTTTTTTTTTTTTTTTTTTTTTTTTTTTTTTTTTTTTTTTTTTTTTTTTTTTTTTTTTTTTTTTTTTTTTTTTTTTTTTTTTTTTTTTTTTTTTTTTTTTTTTTTTTTTTTTTTTTTTTTTTTTTTTTTTTTTTTTTTTTTTTTTTTTTTTTTTTTTTTTTTTTTTTTTTTTTTTTTTTTTTTTTTTTTTTTTTTTTTTTTTTTTTTTTTTTTTTTTTTTTTTTTTTTTTTTTTTTTTTTTTTTTTTTTTTTTTTTTTTTTTTTTTTTTTTTTTTTTTTTTTTTTTTTTTTTTTTTTTTTTTTTTTTTTTTTTTTTTTTTTTTTTTTTTTTTTTTTTTTTTTTTTTTTTTTTTTTTTTTTTTTTTTTTTTTTTTTTTTTTTTTTTTTTTTTTTTTTTTTTTTTTTTTTTTTTTTTTTTTTTTTTTTTTTTTTTTTTTTTTTTTTTTTTTTTTTTTTTTTTTTTTTTTTTTTTTTTTTTTTTTTTTTTTTTTTTTTTTTTTTTTTTTTTTTTTTTTTTTTTTTTTTTTTTTTTTTTTTTTTTTTTTTTTTTTTTTTTTTTTTTTTTTTTTTTTTTTTTTTTTTTTTTTTTTTTTTTTTTTTTTTTTTTTTTTTTTTTTTTTTTTTTTTTTTTTTTTTTTTTTTTTTTTTTTTTTTTTTTTTTTTTTTTTTTTTTTTTTTTTTTTTTTTTTTTTTTTTTTTTTTTTTTTTTTTTTTTTTTTTTTTTTTTTTTTTTTTTTTTTTTTTTTTTTTTTTTTTTTTTTTTTTTTTTTTTTTTTTTTTTTTTTTTTTTTTTTTTTTTTTTTTTTTTTTTTTTTTTTTTTTTTTTTTTTTTTTTTTTTTTTTTTTTTTTTTTTTTTTTTTTTTTTTTTTTTTTTTTTTTTTTTTTTTTTTTTTTTTTTTTTTTTTTTTTTTTTTTTTTTTTTTTTTTTTTTTTTTTTTTTTTTTTTTTTTTTTTTTTTTTTTTTTTTTTTTTTTTTTTTTTTTTTTTTTTTTTTTTTTTTTTTTTTTTTTTTTTTTTTTTTTTTTTTTTTTTTTTTTTTTTTTTTTTTTTTTTTTTTTTTTTTTTTTTTTTTTTTTTTTTTTTTTTTTTTTTTTTTTTTTTTTTTTTTTTTTTTTTTTTTTTTTTTTTTTTTTTTTTTTTTTTTTTTTTTTTTTTTTTTTTTTTTTTTTTTTTTTTTTTTTTTTTTTTTTTTTTTTTTTTTTTTTTTTTTTTTTTTTTTTTTTTTTTTTTTTTTTTTTTTTTTTTTTTTTTTTTTTTTTTTTTTTTTTTTTTTTTTTTTTTTTTTTTTTTTTTTTTTTTTTTTTTTTTTTTTTTTTTTTTTTTTTTTTTTTTTTTTTTTTTTTTTTTTTTTTTTTTTTTTTTTTTTTTTTTTTTTTTTTTTTTTTTTTTTTTTTTTTTTTTTTTTTTTTTTTTTTTTGGGGGGGGGGGGGGGGGGGGGGGGGGGGGGGGGGGGGGGGGGGGGGGGGGGGGGGGGGGGGGGGGGGGGGGGGGGGGGGGGGGGGGGGGGGGGGGGGGGGGGGGGGGGGGGGGGGGGGGGGGGGGGGGGGGGGGGGGGGGGGGGGGGGGGGGGGGGGGGGGGGGGGGGGGGGGGGGGGGGGGGGGGGGGGGGGGGGGGGGGGGGGGGGGGGGGGGGGGGGGGGGGGGGGGGGGGGGGGGGGGGGGGGGGGGGGGGGGGGGGGGGGGGGGGGGGGGGGGGGGGGGGGGGGGGGGGGGGGGGGGGGGGGGGGGGGGGGGGGGGGGGGGGGGGGGGGGGGGGGGGGGGGGGGGGGGGGGGGGGGGGGGGGGGGGGGGGGGGGGGGGGGGGGGGGGGGGGGGGGGGGGGGGGGGGGGGGGGGGGGGGGGGGGGGGGGGGGGGGGGGGGGGGGGGGGGGGGGGGGGGGGGGGGGGGGGGGGGGGGGGGGGGGGGGGGGGGGGGGGGGGGGGGGGGGGGGGGGGGGGGGGGGGGGGGGGGGGGGGGGGGGGGGGGGGGGGGGGGGGGGGGGGGGGGGGGGGGGGGGGGGGGGGGGGGGGGGGGGGGGGGGGGGGGGGGGGGGGGGGGGGGGGGGGGGGGGGGGGGGGGGGGGGGGGGGGGGGGGGGGGGGGGGGGGGGGGGGGGGGGGGGGGGGGGGGGGGGGGGGGGGGGGGGGGGGGGGGGGGGGGGGGGGGGGGGGGGGGGGGGGGGGGGGGGGGGGGGGGGGGGGGGGGGGGGGGGGGGGGGGGGGGGGGGGGGGGGGGGGGGGGGGGGGGGGGGGGGGGGGGGGGGGGGGGGGGGGGGGGGGGGGGGGGGGGGGGGGGGGGGGGGGGGGGGGGGGGGGGGGGGGGGGGGGGGGGGGGGGGGGGGGGGGGGGGGGGGGGGGGGGGGGGGGGGGGGGGGGGGGGGGGGGGGGGGGGGGGGGGGGGGGGGGGGGGGGGGGGGGGGGGGGGGGGGGGGGGGGGGGGGGGGGGGGGGGGGGGGGGGGGGGGGGGGGGGGGGGGGGGGGGGGGGGGGGGGGGGGGGGGGGGGGGGGGGGGGGGGGGGGGGGGGGGGGGGGGGGGGGGGGGGGGGGGGGGGGGGGGGGGGGGGGGGGGGGGGGGGGGGGGGGGGGGGGGGGGGGGGGGGGGGGGGGGGGGGGGGGGGGGGGGGGGGGGGGGGGGGGGGGGGGGGGGGGGGGGGGGGGGGGGGGGGGGGGGGGGGGGGGGGGGGGGGGGGGGGGGGGGGGGGGGGGGGGGGGGGGGGGGGGGGGGGGGGGGGGGGGGGGGGGGGGGGGGGGGGGGGGGGGGGGGGGGGGGGGGGGGGGGGGGGGGGGGGGGGGGGGGGGGGGGGGGGGGGGGGGGGGGGGGGGGGGGGGGGGGGGGGGGGGGGGGGGGGGGGGGGGGGGGGGGGGGGGGGGGGGGGGGGGGGGGGGGGGGGGGGGGGGGGGGGGGGGGGGGGGGGGGGGGGGGGGGGGGGGGGGGGGGGGGGGGGGGGGGGGGGGGGGGGGGGGGGGGGGGGGGGGGGGGGGGGGGGGGGGGGGGGGGGGGGGGGGGGGGGGGGGGGGGGGGGGGGGGGGGGGGGGGGGGGGGGGGGGGGGGGGGGGGGGGGGGGGGGGGGGGGGGGGGGGGGGGGGGGGGGGGGGGGGGGGGGGGGGGGGGGGGGGGGGGGGGGGGGGGGGGGGGGGGGGGGGGGGGGGGGGGGGGGGGGGGGGGGGGGGGGGGGGGGGGGGGGGGGGGGGGGGGGGGGGGGGGGGGGGGGGGGGGGGGGGGGGGGGGGCCGCTCCAGGGGTGCAAACCCCGCCCAAGGTTCGCGTTTCCAACCCGATTCGGCGTTCACCGAAACCGGCGTTCAACCACCAAGCTGCAACGGTTTCAACCTCCCAACCCGGCTTTTCCCAATTTTTTCCCCCACCAACCTTAAGATCCGATATTTGACTGTAACCGGTTCGGGGTTTTCACTCATCTTTCCCCGACGATCAGAAAAGATCGGGTTGGATGTGTCGGTCATCTGTTTGATTTTTGGAACAAGGACGGGTTACCATCTTCTTTTACGGTCTTCTCTTTGGATCAGTCATTTCACCCCGGGAACCCGTCATGACCCCTTTTGGATTTAGGATGCAAAGGCCTTCAATAGCAGAACCATCCCTGTAGCCAGAGCCGCGTTGAGGGTTTCCTCCTTGTTTTCAGGGACCGGTGTGGGGCCCCCTTTGGGGGTTTTGTATCATGGAAACAGAGGCTCCTTTGTACCGGGTAAGAAAGGCGACCCGTCGGCTTGTAGACAGACACCCCACAATTGGTTCGGGTACATACATATTGATTTTTGGCTTTTCCATCGCCCTTATTCTTTAAACTTTTTCCCCTTTTCAAAGGCTTTTAAAAAGGTTCTGCAAAAGGCCATTGGACTTGATTTATGGACTATTGGCCTAACCCTTGCTCTTTTCCAGCTTTGGCCCTTTCGGCCAATTGTCACAGTTTGGATTGTTTTGCGCCTTAACAAGGAAATTTTTTTCCCGGTCATAAGTTTGCTTTTAAGTTGGGCAACGTTGGGTGTAAAGTTTGCGTTTGTTTATCCTTTGGCCAGGATCTTTCGTTTCGGTGAAGGTGGTTAAATTATTGGCAGGCGACCTTTCGTCGGTTTAAGGGTTGTGTTTCCCATTGATTGGACTGATTGGGCGACTTCCGAAGGTTTGGGTTCCCTCAGTGTGTGAATCCACCCCAGAGCTGTTCCACCCAACAGGTTAGCGGTTCAATCCGACCGGGTTCTCCCCAAGCTTCAGCGTCCAACCTCTTTCTTGTGCGAATTTCCCCGCCAAGGTTTCTTGTCTTCAATTGCTCCAAATCAAGATCGGCATCTTTGTAGTACCGTGGGTTGTTGTAAACCCATTTTCTCCTGCTAGCTTGGGTTGGACTTTTACGGTTTCACCGGGTTTCGTGGAACCAATTTTTTGCTTTAGCTTCCCTTTGGAATTTACATTTTTACCGTCCGGGTGTCGCTCCTTTCCAGGATTTGGTCGTCAAAGGCCGTCAATGGCGAACTTTTTAGGACAGGGCCCGTACCGGTGAGAACATTTTCTTTGGGCCCCCCGGGATGGTCATCGCATCGTTGGTTTTTTTCAGGCCTAAGGCCTTTTCGGTCCCCCGGGCTTGTAAGCCCCCAAACTTTGGTTCAGGACTCATGATTGATTTACAGATTTTTACGGCCCTTTTATAGTTCCTTCATTCCCTGGAAACCGGAAAACTTTTCTTGCCCCAAACGGGCCATTGGTGGGTCCTAGGTTTGGCCAAGGAACGCCCTACTTTTTGGCAGTTTAGTCCCTTTTTGCTCTTGCCAGTTTGGTTGTTTGCTGGCCTCGGAATATGTTTTGCAATTTTTTTGTTTGCCCGGGTTTCCAACAAAAGGCGTGGAATTTTCTGGTTTGTTTCGTTGGTGCTCGTCGGGCTTGGTTTTCTCACCAGTGCAAGCGGGTTTGCCTAGGGGTTTTTTATCGGAAAGGGGTTTAGGTTCCCCCATTGTTGGTGTTTCGACTTAAAGTCTTTCTTTTTCCCTACCCACAAGGCCCAATGATGAGCCGGTTCGTTTGCAACACAAGTTCCGCTTCCCAACCCTTGGTTGGTGTGGAACCCCCCAAAATTTGGGTCAAGGGTTCCACCTGCCTTAGTTTGGGTCTCCCAAAAACCTCCCCAACCTTCGACCCTCATTTTAGTCGAATTTAATGGACACCTTCGTGGGGGCCCTATAGTTTCCTCCGCGTCAAGGAACGTGGTGTAGGCTTTTACGGTTGGGTTTGTGGAAAACGCGGGTTCATCTCTTTTGGTTTTTAAATTTCTTTCCCGCACCCAACCCGTATGTCAGCTTTCAGCATTGTTTAGGTTTCCCGGCCCTAGGAGTCCCTTCCCTTGTACAAGCCCGGTAAACTCCCTTGCTTAGGGACCTTTGCGTAAGGTCCACCATCGGTTTGGGCTTGTTGTACGCCAACAGGCCCTTACGGTAGAAAGCATTGGTTTTTGGCCCACAACAGAGGTTCTGCGCTCATGTTTTCTTCCGTTTTACAAGCTTAATTTCTGCTGTTACCTTTCTAATCTGGTAAAGGTGCTTTTTTTCAAGGTTTTGCCGACAGGGACTCTTTTTCCCTTAGGGATGTTCACAATATTGGGGGTTTGGGGCCTTACGGCGTTTGGTCCTTAAACGTGGCCCCGCCCCAAAAAACCATTTTCGTTTTCTCCCAACAAGGCACCGGGGTTTTCTGCTCGTTTTTTCACCCTTCAAGCCATCAGCCCAAGGGGCGATCTGACCCGGTTTTTACCTTGGTGCTCAACTTTCTTTTCCGGGCCTGGTAAAATTTACGGTGTGGGCCCCCAGTTAATCTGGTCCCCTTGTGTTGAGTGGGCATTTAGTTTGTTTGGTTTCCGTTTACCATGGGTTTAAAGTCCCCTTCTCTTGTGCATTTCCCGACACCAGGCGCCGCAGGCCGCTCCTTTGTTGTCGACTCCAAACCAATCTTTACCAAAGGGGTTTTCCAAGCTGCTTGCTTTGGGCGACTTCCCAAACCCCAAATCTCTTGTTTTTCGTATCACTTTTCGGGTCCTACCGGTGTGGCACCGTTCGGGGTGCCAACCAATTTTCTGACATCAGACTGATGTTTGCTTTTTCCCTTTGTATTTTTAACCCCGGGGGGTTTACAACCTGCCTTTAGGTTTCTTTTGATCAGCCCAATTCCCGGCCATGGCATCCTGTCAGAATTCAGCTTTGGATTGGCTAAAGGCCCTTTTCCAATGGAAATTTCCCTTCCTTAAAGACCGAGTTTGGATTCATGTTTGTTTTAGGGCCTTTGCCACAACCATGCCCTGGTTTGGGGTTTGGTTTGGGTTAGTCTTGTCGGGGTTTTTTTTGGGCCGCGGGTTGTACAGACCACACACCTTGGTCTCGTTAAGTTGATTTCTTCAATTTTTTTTGGGCCCTTTTCCAGCTGTCATTTCCTCCATGGTCAACTGCCAAGCTTTTCTTCCAAAAACCCCCGGACTCTTTTGATTGTAATTATGCCACAGGCTCCTGGAACCATAGCTTGTGTTTGGCACAAACGGGTTCCTTAATTGGTTTTGTCACAACACTTTGGATCTGTTTGGTGGCCTTTGGACTATTTTTTCCCAAGTTTTATTTATTTGACGGCAAACAACCGGGTTGAGTTCTTTTTTTCGCTTCCTTGGATCTGTCGTTTTCCGGCGCCAGGGCGAAGTTTCCTTTGCACTGGTTTTTTGTATTTAAAGGGGTTTTCTCCCTTTGGGAAGTTGGATTTTTTTTGGGCGACCTTTCGTTTTTTGGTTTTGGTTGGGTTTCCGTGGGAAGGCAAGGGCCCTGGCCGGCCCCCACAAAAAGGTTCAAGCCATTCCAAAAAGGCTTTTTTCACCCAACCAAGTGTCCCACCATCCCCTAGTTTGGGTTCAATTCCCGACCCGGGTTTTCCAAGCCTATTGACTGATCACCTACTTCAAATCTTCGGTCTTAACGTTGGTTTTGTAAACCACTTTCTCTGCGATAAGACGGTTTTGGACTGTTTTTGTTCACTCATAATTTCTTGGAAAAGACGGTTTATCTTTGCTTTTTTTTTGTTTACCAGTTTTCACTGACTGGGCCCGTTGCCCTTGGGGTTTGGATAGGTGTAAAGGCTCTAGCGATACTTCCTGTAAGGGGGTGATGTTCTCACCTTGTTTAGGACGACCTTTGGGATCGCCCGTCTGGGTTTTGGGGCGTTTTTACCGCGGGCCCGGGCTCCTTTCCTTTTAGGGCCGCGGGCTTGCATAACCCACAATAATTTCACCCTTCACTCTTGATTTTTCGACTTCCCACGGCCTTATTCCGCCTTCACCTCTCACCTTTAACAAGCCGCCAAGGTCTTTCCGTGGGGCTTATTTAGTATCCCTAGGACTACTGGGACGAGATCTTGTTTTTTGGATTACAGGTTCACTCCTCTTTACGCCTTTTGGAATGTTTTCGCGCCTAAAAATGCATGTTTTTTTCAGCCTTGGTTGTTCAGCCTTCAAGGCAAACAACACGGACCAGGCGTACGTTGGGTTTATCACTTGTTTGCAGGACTTGGTTTTTGGTTCCTGTACGGTTGGGTTTTACGTGCACAGGCCTTTCTTTGGGTTGGGCGGGTTCCCACCAAATTGGTTGGGGACCTTTCGATCTTTTTCTTGGTTCTCTACGGGGCCATGGTCCCAGCCTTTTTTTGGGGACCCGAAACCAAGCTTTCCGCCATTCAAGTCATGACTTGGGCTTTTCCCCCAACAAGTTTCAGCAGTCCAAGGCCATCTTTGTCAACTTGAACCGGTTCTCAAGCCTATTGGAACACCATAATTTAGATCCAATTTGGAAATTTCCGGTCGGGGGCTCCTCTTGTTATCCCCCGGTCAGAATTGGTTGTTGTTGTGCTTGAAGTTTTCGGGGTTCACAGGGGGTTACCCTTTTTAGGTTTTCCTTGGTTTTAACCATTATTGACAGGGGGCCCCCCTTTCGGATGCTTTGTTGGTTTAGGGGTCAAGGCCCCCTTAGGCCCTTCCGAACAGGCCCCGGTCGGGAGTTGCACCCTTTTTCAAGGAGCCGGGTCCCAATCCGCATGTTTGGGGTTTTTAAACGGGCTCGGGCCCTTGAGGGGTAAATAACCGGGGGTTTCGAAACAACGTTGGTTTTCCCAACCTATTGTTTTTCAAATTTCCTATCGGGCCCTTTTAGTCACCTGTTTTTTCCTATTTTCAACCCCCTTTTTCGTTTTTCAAGTCCACGGTTCCTTTGGACTTAGTGCCCCTTCCCTTTGGGGAAGAGCTAGCTTTTGGAGTTTCCCCTTAACGGCCTTTGAAAAACCATTTGATTTTGGCTGCCTTAAATGGCCCTTTTTGGGTTGTTTTCGGGAAAAGGTTTTTGTGGGGTTTAAGGCCCGCAAAAGACCACGATGTTTCTGTTTTGGTTTATCGTTTTGAAATCTTCTTGGTTTTCCCTTGTTCCGGGCCCGAATTTTGCTTTTGCAAGGATCTTTGTTGTTAAGGCTATTCTACATTGTTTTACATGGGCACTTTCAGGCTTTTTGGGTTTGTCCAGTTGGAAGCCCGCTCATAGCCTGTGTTCTCCCGACCCAAGGTGTCAAGCAGTTCCACGCAGATTCGGTGTGATTATCCGCCGGTTCAGCCGGTTTTAGGGCCCTTTGGTTGATCTCCCGCCAAAGGTTTCTTCCCTTCAACGATTTCCTAAATTAAAGTCAAATTCTCCTAGAAGGTTGGTGTGGGCTTCATCTTTTTTCCCGCCGTCAAAAGGGTTGGATTGTGTCGTTCACCAAGTTTCGGGTAAAAAAGGTTACATCTTGTTGTTTCCCCACCAAAAGTTTTCACCCGCCATGGGCAACCTCGTAAAGGCTCCTTCAACTTATTAGACTCAAACTAATCAGACCTTTCCCTTGACAGGCCGTCGTGTGTTCTCTCTTTTCAGGACAAAGGGCCGATCGGTTGCCTTTTGGGCTTTTTGTTGGGAAACAGGGTCCTTTTACGGTAATGGCGGGGTTTTAAACCCCCCAAACCATTGGTCAGGACTAACTCATTTTTGAGGTTTTCAAGGCCCTTTATGCTCCATCCTGTTAAACCCTTACCTTGGTAACCTTTTTTTAAGGGGCCTTGCAAGTCCACGGACTTTTGGGTTGGGTTCAAACGGAAAGACCTTGCCTTTTGGCATTCGGTTAAACCCCATTTTACAAAAATTTTTTTTGGGGTTTAGGCCTTTGGTTTTCGGCCCTTTTTTTCCCCTCAAGGCCTCGCAACCTGGCCAGCCCGGATTTTTGCGTTTGTTATAGCTGTGCCAGGTTTGTTTGTTTTGCGCTATGGTAAATTTTCACTTTGGGCCCAAAACTTTGTAGTTTAAGGCCTGGCTACATAGATTTTGGGTTGGGGCGCTTTTTTGGTTTGGTTTTTTTTTTTTTTTTTTTTTTTTTTTTTTTTTTTTTTTTTTTTTTTTTTTTTTTTTTTTTTTTTTTTTTTTTTTTTTTTTTTTTTTTTTTTTTTTTTTTTTTTTTTTTTTTTTTTTTTTTTTTTTTTTTTTTTTTTTTTTTTTTTTTTTTTTTTTTTTTTTTTTTTTTTTTTTTTTTTTTTTTTTTTTTTTTTTTTTTTTTTTTTTTTTTTTTTTTTTTTTTTTTTTTTTTTTTTTTTTTTTTTTTTTTTTTTTTTTTTTTTTTTTTTTTTTTTTTTTTTTTTTTTTTTTTTTTTTTTTTTTTTTTTTTTTTTTTTTTTTTTTTTTTTTTTTTTTTTTTTTTTTTTTTTTTTTTTTTTTTTTTTTTTTTTTTTTTTTTTTTTTTTTTTTTTTTTTTTTTTTTTTTTTTTTTTTTTTTTTTTTTTTTTTTTTTTTTTTTTTTTTTTTTTTTTTTTTTTTTTTTTTTTTTTTTTTTTTTTTTTTTTTTTTTTTTTTTTTTTTTTTTTTTTTTTTTTTTTTTTTTTTTTTTTTTTTTTTTTTTTTTTTTTTTTTTTTTTTTTTTTTTTTTTTTTTTTTTTTTTTTTTTTTTTTTTTTTTTTTTTTTTTTTTTTTTTTTTTTTTTTTTTTTTTTTTTTTTTTTTTTTTTTTTTTTTTTTTTTTTTTTTTTTTTTTTTTTTTTTTTTTTTTTTTTTTTTTTTTTTTTTTTTTTTTTTTTTTTTTTTTTTTTTTTTTTTTTTTTTTTTTTTTTTTTTTTTTTTTTTTTTTTTTTTTTTTTTTTTTTTTTTTTTTTTTTTTTTTTTTTTTTTTTTTTTTTTTTTTTTTTTTTTTTTTTTTTTTTTTTTTTTTTTTTTTTTTTTTTTTTTTTTTTTTTTTTTTTTTTTTTTTTTTTTTTTTTTTTTTTTTTTTTTTTTTTTTTTTTTTTTTTTTTTTTTTTTTTTTTTTTTTTTTTTTTTTTTTTTTTTTTTTTTTTTTTTTTTTTTTTTTTTTTTTTTTTTTTTTTTTTTTTTTTTTTTTTTTTTTTTTTTTTTTTTTTTTTTTTTTTTTTTTTTTTTTTTTTTTTTTTTTTTTTTTTTTTTTTTTTTTTTTTTTTTTTTTTTTTTTTTTTTTTTTTTTTTTTTTTTTTTTTTTTTTTTTTTTTTTTTTTTTTTTTTTTTTTTTTTTTTTTTTTTTTTTTTTTTTTTTTTTTTTTTTTTTTTTTTTTTTTTTTTTTTTTTTTTTTTTTTTTTTTTTTTTTTTTTTTTTTTTTTTTTTTTTTTTTTTTTTTTTTTTTTTTTTTTTTTTTTTTTTTTTTTTTTTTTTTTTTTTTTTTTTTTTTTTTTTTTTTTTTTTTTTTTTTTTTTTTTTTTTTTTTTTTTTTTTTTTTTTTTTTTTTTTTTTTTTTTTTTTTTTTTTTTTTTTTTTTTTTTTTTTTTTTTTTTTTTTTTTTTTTTTTTTTTTTTTTTTTTTTTTTTTTTTTTTTTTTTTTTTTTTTTTTTTTTTTTTTTTTTTTTTTTTTTTTTTTTTTTTTTTTTTTTTTTTTTTTTTTTTTTTTTTTTTTTTTTTTTTTGATCGGTTTTGGACTTGTTGAACGGTTCAACTTCTGAAATTTTTCGTGGGATACAACAGGACGGGTTTACCATCCTTCCCTTTTACGGTCTTTCTCCTTTGGAATCTAGTACACAGTTTTCACCGTCGACCATGGGCAATCCCTCGTCAGTGACTCCAGCTTTCAGCACTTTGGATTTAGGATCGGTCAAAGGCCTTCCAATAGGCAGAATCACCATACCCTTGTAGACCAGAGGCCCGATACCGTTGATGAGATTCATGCCATCCTTGTCTTTCAAGGGACGACCGTTTGGTCCGATCAAGGCTCCATCGTCATCGGTTTTGGGGCGTTTGTTGGTATCCAGCTGGGCATACAGAGGCTCCTTTGTACCGGGGTGAAGATAAGGCGACCCGTCGGGCTTGTAGACAGCACCACCCACACCAACGTATGGGTTCATGCTGACATACACTCGATCTGATTTTCTATCGAGCAGTTTCTTCCTATCAGGCCCCTTTATAGCTCCATGCCTGTTCACCCTTACTCTACCATCTGGTACAAAGCCTGCCGTCAAAGGCTTCTTCTTGCCAAGTACCACGGGACTTCCATTTGGACTGTAGATGGTTCCACTAGGACCTACTCTGGGACCATGAGATCCTTGACCTAGCTTTATCGGCAGCTTATCAGGTCCCTTCAAACGTTGGCCATCTTTGTCAACAAGACACATTTTGGAATCTGTTTTCGGCTGGCCCTTAACAATAGGACACCTGATTGGTTTTCTGTCGACGTCCAGTATAGGTTTGTTGTCACGTCCCTTCAAGGTGCCATCAGGACAAACACGAATGACGCCAGGTCTGATGAACTGCTTCCTGCGTTTTGGTTTATCAGCTCTTGGTGCTCTAGGATCTTGGTCTTTGGTTTTGCCTGGCTGACCAGGTGGTGCGAAAGGTTTATCAGCTGTTGCTGCACTAGGCGACTCTTTTCTGTCATCAGGTTTGAAAGGTGCTGATGGTTCTCCACCATATGATGTTGGACTGATGGGGGCGACCTTTCCAGGATCTTGGTCTTTGGGTTTGCCTGGCTCACCAGGTGGTGCGAAAGGTCCCAAGCCTGCCATGAGCTTCGGTGTCGATTCATCCCCGACAACCAAAGGCTGTTCCAAGCCAGGTTCCAAGCCTGCCATGAGCTTCGGTGTCGATTCATCCCCGACAACCAAAGGCTGTTCCAAGCCAGGTTCCAAGCCTGCCATGAGCTTTGGTGTCGAATCTTCCCCGACAACCAAAGGCTCTTCTTCCAAGTCCTTCAATTCGACTGACTCAACCATAACATCTTCAAGATCCGACATATCTTCGGAATCGTAGTACACCGGTTCGGTGGTGGTTGCTTCAACCTCATCTAGTTCATCCTCCGACAGATCAGAGAACTGATCGGTGTTGGACTTGTTGTACGGTTCAACTTCTGATAGATTTTCGTTGGGATACAACAGGACGGGTTTACCATCCTTGCCTTTTACGGTCTTTCTCTTTGGATCTAGTACACAGTTTTCACCGTCGACCATGGGCAAGCCCTCGTCAGTGACTCCAGCTTTCAGCACTTTGGATTTAGGATCAGTCAAAGGTCTTCCAATAGGCAGCATCACCATTCCCTTGTAGACCAGAGGCCCCGGTACCGTTGATGAGATTCATGCCATCCTTGTCTTTCAAGGGACGACCGTTTGGTCCGATCAAGGCTCCATCGTCATCGGTTTTGGGGCGTTTGTTGGTATCCAGCTGGGCATACAGAGGCTCCTTTGTACCGGGGTGAAGATAAGGCGACCCGTCGGGCTTGTAGACAGCACCACCCACACCAACGTATGGGTTCATGCTGACATACACTCGATCTGATTTTCTATCGAGCAGTTTCTTCCTATCAGGCCCCTTTATAGCTCCATGCCTGTTCACCCTTACTCTACCATCTGGTACAAAGCCTGCCGTCAAAGGCTTCTTCTTGCCAAGTACCACGGGACTTCCATTTGGACTGTAGATGGTTCCACTAGGACCTACTCTGGGACCATGAGATCCTTGACCTAGCTTTATCGGCAGCTTATCAGGTCCCTTCAAACGTTGGCCATCTTTGTCAACAAGACACATTTTGGAATCTGTTTTCGGCTGGCCCTTAACAATAGGACACCTGATTGGTTTTCTGTCGACGTCCAGTATAGGTTTGTTGTCACGTCCCTTCAAGGTGCCATCAGGACAAACACGAATGACGCCAGGTCTGATGAACTGCTTCCTGCGTTTTGGTTTATCAGCTCTTGGTGCTCTAGGATCTTGGTCTTTGGTTTTGCCTGGCTGACCAGGTGGTGCGAAAGGTTTATCAGCTGTTGCTGCACTAGGCGACTCTTTTCTGTCATCAGGTTTGAAAGGTGCTGATGGTTCTCCACCATATGATGTTGGACTGATGGGGGCGACCTTTCCAGGATCTTGGTCTTTGGGTTTGCCTGGCTCACCAGGTGGTGCGAAAGGTCCCAAGCCTGCCATGAGCTTCGGTGTCGATTCATCCCCGACAACCAAAGGCTGTTCCAAGCCAGGTTCCAAGCCTGCCATGAGCTTCGGTGTCGATTCATCCCCGACAACCAAAGGCTGTTCCAAGCCAGGTTCCAAGCCTGCCATGAGCTTTGGTGTCGAATCTTCCCCGACAACCAAAGGCTCTTCTTCCAAGTCCTTCAATTCGACTGACTCAACCATAACATCTTCAAGATCCGACATATCTTCGGAATCGTAGTACACCGGTTCGGTGGTGGTTGCTTCAACCTCATCTAGTTCATCCTCCGACAGATCAGAGAACTGATCGGTGTTGGACTTGTTGTACGGTTCAACTTCTGATAGATTTTCGTTGGGATACAACAGGACGGGTTTACCATCCTTGCCTTTTACGGTCTTTCTCTTTGGATCTAGTACACAGTTTTCACCGTCGACCATGGGCAAGCCCTCGTCAGTGACTCCAGCTTCAGCACTTTGGATTTAGGATCGGTCAAAGGCCTTCCAATAGGCAGAATCACCATTCCCTTGTAGACCAGAGGCCCGGTACCGTTGATGAGATTCATGCCATCCTTGTCTTTCAAGGGACGACCGTTTGGTCCGATCAAGGCTCCATCGTCATCGGTTTTGGGGCGTTTGTTGGTATCCAGCTGGGCATACAGAGGCTCCTTTGTACCGGGGTGAAGATAAGGCGACCCGTCGGGCTTGTAGACAGCACCACCCACACCAACGTATGGGTTCATGCTGACATACACTCGATCTGATTTTCTATCGAGCAGTTTCTTCCTATCAGGCCCCTTTATAGCTCCATGCCTGTTCACCCTTACTCTACCATCTGGTACAAAGCCTGCCGTCAAAGGCTTCTTCTTGCCAAGTACCACGGGACTTCCATTTGGACTGTAGATGGTTCCACTAGGACCTACTCTGGGACCATGAGATCCTTGACCTAGCTTTATCGGCAGCTTATCAGGTCCCTTCAAACGTTGGCCATCTTTGTCAACAAGACACATTTTGGAATCTGTTTTCGGCTGGCCCTTAACAATAGGACACCTGATTGGTTTTCTGTCGACGTCCAGTATAGGTTTGTTGTCACGTCCCTTCAAGGTGCCATCAGGACAAACACGAATGACGCCAGGTCTGATGAACTGCTTCCTGCGTTTTGGTTTATCAGCTCTTGGTGCTCTAGGATCTTGGTCTTTGGTTTTGCCTGGCTGACCAGGTGGTGCGAAAGGTTTATCAGCTGTTGCTGCACTAGGCGACTCTTTTCTGTCATCAGGTTTGAAAGGTGCTGATGGTTCTCCACCATATGATGTTGGACTGATGGGGGCGACCTTTCCAGGATCTTGGTCTTTGGGTTTGCCTGGCTCACCAGGTGGTGCGAAAGGTCCCAAGCCTGCCATGAGCTTCGGTGTCGATTCATCCCCGACAACCAAAGGCTGTTCCAAGCCAGGTTCCAAGCCTGCCATGAGCTTCGGTGTCGATTCATCCCCGACAACCAAAGGCTGTTCCAAGCCAGGTTCCAAGCCTGCCATGAGCTTTGGTGTCGAATCTTCCCCGACAACCAAAGGCTCTTCTTCCAAGTCCTTCAATTCGACTGACTCAACCATAACATCTTCAAGATCCGACATATCTTCGGAATCGTAGTACACCGGTTCGGTGGTGGTTGCTTCAACCTCATCTAGTTCATCCTCCGACAGATCAGAGAACTGATCGGTGTTGGACTTGTTGTACGGTTCAACTTCTGATAGATTTTCGTTGGGATACAACAGGACGGGTTTACCATCCTTGCCTTTTACGGTCTTTCTCTTTGGATCTAGTACACAGTTTTCACCGTCGACCATGGGCAAGCCCTCGTCAGTGACTCCAGCTTTCAGCACTTTGGATTTAGGATCGGTCAAAGGCCTTCCAATAGGCAGAATCACCATTCCCTTGTAGACCAGAGGCCCGGTACCGTTGATGAGATTCATGCCATCCTTGTCTTTCAAGGGACGACCGTTTGGTCCGATCAAGGCTCCATCGTCATCGGTTTTGGGGCGTTTGTTGGTATCCAGCTGGGCATACAGAGGCTCCTTTGTACCGGGGTGAAGATAAGGCGACCCGTCGGGCTTGTAGACAGCACCACCCACACCAACGTATGGGTTCATGCTGACATACACTCGATCTGATTTTCTATCGAGCAGTTTCTTCCTATCAGGCCCCTTTATAGCTCCATGCCTGTTCACCCTTACTCTACCATCTGGTACAAAGCCTGCCGTCAAAGGCTTCTTCTTGCCAAGTACCACGGGACTTCCATTTGGACTGTAGATGGTTCCACTAGGACCTACTCTGGGACCATGAGATCCTTGACCTAGCTTTATCGGCAGCTTATCAGGTCCCTTCAAACGTTGGCCATCTTTGTCAACAAGACACATTTTGGAATCTGTTTTCGGCTGGCCCTTAACAATAGGACACCTGATTGGTTTTCTGTCGACGTCCAGTATAGGTTTGTTGTCACGTCCCTTCAAGGTGCCATCAGGACAAACACGAATGACGCCAGGTCTGATGAACTGCTTCCTGCGTTTTGGTTTATCAGCTCTTGGTGCTCTAGGATCTTGGTCTTTGGTTTTGCCTGGCTGACCAGGTGGTGCGAAAGGTTTATCAGCTGTTGCTGCACTAGGCGACTCTTTTCTGTCATCAGGTTTGAAAGGTGCTGATGGTTCTCCACCATATGATGTTGGACTGATGGGGGCGACCTTTCCAGGATCTTGGTCTTTGGGTTTGCCTGGCTCACCAGGTGGTGCGAAAGGTCCCAAGCCTGCCATGAGCTTCGGTGTCGATTCATCCCCGACAACCAAAGGCTGTTCCAAGCCAGGTTCCAAGCCTGCCATGAGCTTCGGTGTCGATTCATCCCCGACAACCAAAGGCTGTTCCAAGCCAGGTTCCAAGCCTGCCATGAGCTTTGGTGTCGAATCTTCCCCGACAACCAAAGGCTCTTCTTCCAAGTCCTTCAATTCGACTGACTCAACCATAACATCTTCAAGATCCGACATATCTTCGGAATCGTAGTACACCGGTTCGGTGGTGGTTGCTTCAACCTCATCTAGTTCATCCTCCGACAGATCAGAGAACTGATCGGTGTTGGACTTGTTGTACGGTTCAACTTCTGATAGATTTTCGTTGGGATACAACAGGACGGGTTTACCATCCTTGCCTTTTACGGTCTTTCTCTTTGGATCTAGTACACAGTTTTCACCGTCGACCATGGGCAAGCCCTCGTCAGTGACTCCAGCTTTCAGCACTTTGGATTTAGGATCGGTCAAAGGCCTTCCAATAGGCAGAATCACCATTCCCTTGTAGACCAGAGGCCCGGTACCGTTGATGAGATTCATGCCATCCTTGTCTTTCAAGGGACGACCGTTTGGTCCGATCAAGGCTCCATCGTCATCGGTTTTGGGGCGTTTGTTGGTATCCAGCTGGGCATACAGAGGCTCCTTTGTACCGGGGTGAAGATAAGGCGACCCGTCGGGCTTGTAGACAGCACCACCCACACCAACGTATGGGTTCATGCTGACATACACTCGATCTGATTTTCTATCGAGCAGTTTCTTCCTATCAGGCCCCTTTATAGCTCCATGCCTGTTCACCCTTACTCTACCATCTGGTACAAAGCCTGCCGTCAAAGGCTTCTTCTTGCCAAGTACCACGGGACTTCCATTTGGACTGTAGATGGTTCCACTAGGACCTACTCTGGGACCATGAGATCCTTGACCTAGCTTTATCGGCAGCTTATCAGGTCCCTTCAAACGTTGGCCATCTTTGTCAACAAGACACATTTTGGAATCTGTTTTCGGCTGGCCCTTAACAATAGGACACCTGATTGGTTTTCTGTCGACGTCCAGTATAGGTTTGTTGTCACGTCCCTTCAAGGTGCCATCAGGACAAACACGAATGACGCCAGGTCTGATGAACTGCTTCCTGCGTTTTGGTTTATCAGCTCTTGGTGCTCTAGGATCTTGGTCTTTGGTTTTGCCTGGCTGACCAGGTGGTGCGAAAGGTTTATCAGCTGTTGCTGCACTAGGCGACTCTTTTCTGTCATCAGGTTTGAAAGGTGCTGATGGTTCTCCACCATATGATGTTGGACTGATGGGGGCGACCTTTCCAGGATCTTGGTCTTTGGGTTTGCCTGGCTCACCAGGTGGTGCGAAAGGTCCCAAGCCTGCCATGAGCTTCGGTGTCGATTCATCCCCGACAACCAAAGGCTGTTCCAAGCCAGGTTCCAAGCCTGCCATGAGCTTCGGTGTCGATTCATCCCCGACAACCAAAGGCTGTTCCAAGCCAGGTTCCAAGCCTGCCATGAGCTTTGGTGTCGAATCTTCCCCGACAACCAAAGGCTCTTCTTCCAAGTCCTTCAATTCGACTGACTCAACCATAACATCTTCAAGATCCGACATATCTTCGGAATCGTAGTACACCGGTTCGGTGGTGGTTGCTTCAACCTCATCTAGTTCATCCTCCGACAGATCAGAGAACTGATCGGTGTTGGACTTGTTGTACGGTTCAACTTCTGATAGATTTTCGTTGGGATACAACAGGACGGGTTTACCATCCTTGCCTTTTACGGTCTTTCTCTTTGGATCTAGTACACAGTTTTCACCGTCGACCATGGGCAAGCCCTCGTCAGTGACTCCAGCTTTCAGCACTTTGGATTTAGGATCGGTCAAAGGCCTTCCAATAGGCAGAATCACCATTCCCTTGTAGACCAGAGGCCCGGTACCGTTGATGAGATTCATGCCATCCTTGTCTTTCAAGGGACGACCGTTTGGTCCGATCAAGGCTCCATCGTCATCGGTTTTGGGGCGTTTGTTGGTATCCAGCTGGGCATACAGAGGCTCCTTTGTACCGGGGTGAAGATAAGGCGACCCGTCGGGCTTGTAGACAGCACCACCCACACCAACGTATGGGTTCATGCTGACATACACTCGATCTGATTTTCTATCGAGCAGTTTCTTCCTATCAGGCCCCTTTATAGCTCCATGCCTGTTCACCCTTACTCTACCATCTGGTACAAAGCCTGCCGTCAAAGGCTTCTTCTTGCCAAGTACCACGGGACTTCCATTTGGACTGTAGATGGTTCCACTAGGACCTACTCTGGGACCATGAGATCCTTGACCTAGCTTTATCGGCAGCTTATCAGGTCCCTTCAAACGTTGGCCATCTTTGTCAACAAGACACATTTTGGAATCTGTTTTCGGCTGGCCCTTAACAATAGGACACCTGATTGGTTTTCTGTCGACGTCCAGTATAGGTTTGTTGTCACGTCCCTTCAAGGTGCCATCAGGACAAACACGAATGACGCCAGGTCTGATGAACTGCTTCCTGCGTTTTGGTTTATCAGCTCTTGGTGCTCTAGGATCTTGGTCTTTGGTTTTGCCTGGCTGACCAGGTGGTGCGAAAGGTTTATCAGCTGTTGCTGCACTAGGCGACTCTTTTCTGTCATCAGGTTTGAAAGGTGCTGATGGTTCTCCACCATATGATGTTGGACTGATGGGGGCGACCTTTCCAGGATCTTGGTCTTTGGGTTTGCCTGGCTCACCAGGTGGTGCGAAAGGTCCCAAGCCTGCCATGAGCTTCGGTGTCGATTCATCCCCGACAACCAAAGGCTGTTCCAAGCCAGGTTCCAAGCCTGCCATGAGCTTCGGTGTCGATTCATCCCCGACAACCAAAGGCTGTTCCAAGCCAGGTTCCAAGCCTGCCATTAGCTTTGGTGTCGAATCTTCCCCGACAACCAAAGGCTCTTCTTCCAAGTCCTTCAATTCGACTGACTCAACCATAACATCTTCAAGATCCGACATATCTTCGGAATCGTAGTACACCGGTTCGGTGGTGGTTGCTTCAACCTCATCTAGTTCATCCTCCGACAGATCAGAGAACTGATCGGTGTTGGACTTGTTGTACGGTTCAACTTCTGATAGATTTTCGTTGGGATACAACAGGACGGGTTTACCATCCTTGCCTTTTACGGTCTTTCTCTTTGGATCTAGTACACAGTTTTCACCGTCGACCATGGGCAAGCCCTCGTCAGTGACTCCAGCTTTCAGCACTTTGGATTTAGGATCGGTCAAAGGCCTTCCAATAGGCAGAATCACCATTCCCTTGTAGACCAGAGGCCCGGTACCGTTGATGAGATTCATGCCATCCTTGTCTTTCAAGGGACGACCGTTTGGTCCGATCAAGGCTCCATCGTCATCGGTTTTGGGGCGTTTGTTGGTATCCAGCTGGGCATACAGAGGCTCCTTTGTACCGGGGTGAAGATAAGGCGACCCGTCGGGCTTGTAGACAGCACCACCCACACCAACGTATGGGTTCATGCTGACATACACTCGATCTGATTTTCTATCGAGCAGTTTCTTCCTATCAGGCCCCTTTATAGCTCCATGCCTGTTCACCCTTACTCTACCATCTGGTACAAAGCCTGCCGTCAAAGGCTTCTTCTTGCCAAGTACCACGGGACTTCCATTTGGACTGTAGATGGTTCCACTAGGACCTACTCTGGGACCATGAGATCCTTGACCTAGCTTTATCGGCAGCTTATCAGGTCCCTTCAAACGTTGGCCATCTTTGTCAACAAGACACATTTTGGAATCTGTTTTCGGCTGGCCCTTAACAATAGGACACCTGATTGGTTTTCTGTCGACGTCCAGTATAGGTTTGTTGTCACGTCCCTTCAAGGTGCCATCAGGACAAACACGAATGACGCCAGGTCTGATGAACTGCTTCCTGCGTTTTGGTTTATCAGCTCTTGGTGCTCTAGGATCTTGGTCTTTGGTTTTGCCTGGCTGACCAGGTGGTGCGAAAGGTTTATCAGCTGTTGCTGCACTAGGCGACTCTTTTCTGTCATCAGGTTTGAAAGGTGCTGATGGTTCTCCACCATATGATGTTGGACTGATGGGGGCGACCTTTCCAGGATCTTGGTCTTTGGGTTTGCCTGGCTCACCAGGTGGTGCGAAAGGTCCCAAGCCTGCCATGAGCTTCGGTGTCGATTCATCCCCGACAACCAAAGGCTGTTCCAAGCCAGGTTCCAAGCCTGCCATGAGCTTCGGTGTCGATTCATCCCCGACAACCAAAGGCTGTTCCAAGCCAGGTTCCAAGCCTGCCATGAGCTTTGGTGTCGAATCTTCCCCGACAACCAAAGGCTCTTCTTCCAAGTCCTTCAATTCGACTGACTCAACCATAACATCTTCAAGATCCGACATATCTTCGGAATCGTAGTACACCGGTTCGGTGGTGGTTGCTTCAACCTCATCTAGTTCATCCTCCGACAGATCAGAGAACTGATCGGTGTTGGACTTGTTGTACGGTTCAACTTCTGATAGATTTTCGTTGGGATACAACAGGACGGGTTTACCATCCTTGCCTTTTACGGTCTTTCTCTTTGGATCTAGTACACAGTTTTCACCGTCGACCATGGGCAAGCCCTCGTCAGTGACTCCAGCTTTCAGCACTTTGGATTTAGGATCGGTCAAAGGCCTTCCAATAGGCAGAATCACCATTCCCTTGTAGACCAGAGGCCCGGTACCGTTGATGAGATTCATGCCATCCTTGTCTTTCAAGGGACGACCGTTTGGTCCGATCAAGGCTCCATCGTCATCGGTTTTGGGGCGTTTGTTGGTATCCAGCTGGGCATACAGAGGCTCCTTTGTACCGGGGTGAAGATAAGGCGACCCGTCGGGCTTGTAGACAGCACCACCCACACCAACGTATGGGTTCATGCTGACATACACTCGATCTGATTTTCTATCGAGCAGTTTCTTCCTATCAGGCCCCTTTATAGCTCCATGCCTGTTCACCCTTACTCTACCATCTGGTACAAAGCCTGCCGTCAAAGGCTTCTTCTTGCCAAGTACCACGGGACTTCCATTTGGACTGTAGATGGTTCCACTAGGACCTACTCTGGGACCATGAGATCCTTGACCTAGCTTTATCGGCAGCTTATCAGGTCCCTTCAAACGTTGGCCATCTTTGTCAACAAGACACATTTTGGAATCTGTTTTCGGCTGGCCCTTAACAATAGGACACCTGATTGGTTTTCTGTCGACGTCCAGTATAGGTTTGTTGTCACGTCCCTTCAAGGTGCCATCAGGACAAACACGAATGACGCCAGGTCTGATGAACTGCTTCCTGCGTTTTGGTTTATCAGCTCTTGGTGCTCTAGGATCTTGGTCTTTGGTTTTGCCTGGCTGACCAGGTGGTGCGAAAGGTTTATCAGCTGTTGCTGCACTAGGCGACTCTTTTCTGTCATCAGGTTTGAAAGGTGCTGATGGTTCTCCACCATATGATGTTGGACTGATGGGGGCGACCTTTCCAGGATCTTGGTCTTTGGGTTTGCCTGGCTCACCAGGTGGTGCGAAAGGTCCCAAGCCTGCCATGAGCTTCGGTGTCGATTCATCCCCGACAACCAAAGGCTGTTCCAAGCCAGGTTCCAAGCCTGCCATGAGCTTCGGTGTCGATTCATCCCCGACAACCAAAGGCTGTTCCAAGCCAGGTTCCAAGCCTGCCATTAGCTTTGGTGTCGAATCTTCCCCGACAACCAAAGGCTCTTCTTCCAAGTCCTTCAATTCGACTGACTCAACCATAACATCTTCAAGATCCGACATATCTTCGGAATCGTAGTACACCGGTTCGGTGGTGGTTGCTTCAACCTCATCTAGTTCATCCTCCGACAGATCAGAGAACTGATCGGTGTTGGACTTGTTGTACGGTTCAACTTCTGATAGATTTTCGTTGGGATACAACAGGACGGGTTTACCATCCTTGCCTTTTACGGTCTTTCTCTTTGGATCTAGTACACAGTTTTCACCGTCGACCATGGGCAAGCCCTCGTCAGTGACTCCAGCTTTCAGCACTTTGGATTTAGGATCGGTCAAAGGCCTTCCAATAGGCAGAATCACCATTCCCTTGTAGACCAGAGGCCCGGTACCGTTGATGAGATTCATGCCATCCTTGTCTTTCAAGGGACGACCGTTTGGTCCGATCAAGGCTCCATCGTCATCGGTTTTGGGGCGTTTGTTGGTATCCAGCTGGGCATACAGAGGCTCCTTTGTACCGGGGTGAAGATAAGGCGACCCGTCGGGCTTGTAGACAGCACCACCCACACCAACGTATGGGTTCATGCTGACATACACTCGATCTGATTTTCTATCGAGCAGTTTCTTCCTATCAGGCCCCTTTATAGCTCCATGCCTGTTCACCCTTACTCTACCATCTGGTACAAAGCCTGCCGTCAAAGGCTTCTTCTTGCCAAGTACCACGGGACTTCCATTTGGACTGTAGATGGTTCCACTAGGACCTACTCTGGGACCATGAGATCCTTGACCTAGCTTTATCGGCAGCTTATCAGGTCCCTTCAAACGTTGGCCATCTTTGTCAACAAGACACATTTTGGAATCTGTTTTCGGCTGGCCCTTAACAATAGGACACCTGATTGGTTTTCTGTCGACGTCCAGTATAGGTTTGTTGTCACGTCCCTTCAAGGTGCCATCAGGACAAACACGAATGACGCCAGGTCTGATGAACTGCTTCCTGCGTTTTGGTTTATCAGCTCTTGGTGCTCTAGGATCTTGGTCTTTGGTTTTGCCTGGCTGACCAGGTGGTGCGAAAGGTTTATCAGCTGTTGCTGCACTAGGCGACTCTTTTCTGTCATCAGGTTTGAAAGGTGCTGATGGTTCTCCACCATATGATGTTGGACTGATGGGGGCGACCTTTCCAGGATCTTGGTCTTTGGGTTTGCCTGGCTCACCAGGTGGTGCGAAAGGTCCCAAGCCTGCCATGAGCTTCGGTGTCGATTCATCCCCGACAACCAAAGGCTGTTCCAAGCCAGGTTCCAAGCCTGCCATGAGCTTCGGTGTCGATTCATCCCCGACAACCAAAGGCTGTTCCAAGCCAGGTTCCAAGCCTGCCATTAGCTTTGGTGTCGAATCTTCCCCGACAACCAAAGGCTCTTCTTCCAAGTCCTTCAATTCGACTGACTCAACCATAACATCTTCAAGATCCGACATATCTTCGGAATCGTAGTACACCGGTTCGGTGGTGGTTGCTTCAACCTCATCTAGTTCATCCTCCGACAGATCAGAGAACTGATCGGTGTTGGACTTGTTGTACGGTTCAACTTCTGATAGATTTTCGTTGGGATACAACAGGACGGGTTTACCATCCTTGCCTTTTACGGTCTTTCTCTTTGGATCTAGTACACAGTTTTCACCGTCGACCATGGGCAAGCCCTCGTCAGTGACTCCAGCTTTCAGCACTTTGGATTTAGGATCGGTCAAAGGCCTTCCAATAGGCAGAATCACCATTCCCTTGTAGACCAGAGGCCCGGTACCGTTGATGAGATTCATGCCATCCTTGTCTTTCAAGGGACGACCGTTTGGTCCGATCAAGGCTCCATCGTCATCGGTTTTGGGGCGTTTGTTGGTATCCAGCTGGGCATACAGAGGCTCCTTTGTACCGGGGTGAAGATAAGGCGACCCGTCGGGCTTGTAGACAGCACCACCCACACCAACGTATGGGTTCATGCTGACATACACTCGATCTGATTTTCTATCGAGCAGTTTCTTCCTATCAGGCCCCTTTATAGCTCCATGCCTGTTCACCCTTACTCTACCATCTGGTACAAAGCCTGCCGTCAAAGGCTTCTTCTTGCCAAGTACCACGGGACTTCCATTTGGACTGTAGATGGTTCCACTAGGACCTACTCTGGGACCATGAGATCCTTGACCTAGCTTTATCGGCAGCTTATCAGGTCCCTTCAAACGTTGGCCATCTTTGTCAACAAGACACATTTTGGAATCTGTTTTCGGCTGGCCCTTAACAATAGGACACCTGATTGGTTTTCTGTCGACGTCCAGTATAGGTTTGTTGTCACGTCCCTTCAAGGTGCCATCAGGACAAACACGAATGACGCCAGGTCTGATGAACTGCTTCCTGCGTTTTGGTTTATCAGCTCTTGGTGCTCTAGGATCTTGGTCTTTGGTTTTGCCTGGCTGACCAGGTGGTGCGAAAGGTTTATCAGCTGTTGCTGCACTAGGCGACTCTTTTCTGTCATCAGGTTTGAAAGGTGCTGATGGTTCTCCACCATATGATGTTGGACTGATGGGGGCGACCTTTCCAGGATCTTGGTCTTTGGGTTTGCCTGGCTCACCAGGTGGTGCGAAAGGTCCCAAGCCTGCCATGAGCTTCGGTGTCGATTCATCCCCGACAACCAAAGGCTGTTCCAAGCCAGGTTCCAAGCCTGCCATGAGCTTCGGTGTCGATTCATCCCCGACAACCAAAGGCTGTTCCAAGCCAGGTTCCAAGCCTGCCATGAGCTTTGGTGTCGAATCTTCCCCGACAACCAAAGGCTCTTCTTCCAAGTCCTTCAATTCGACTGACTCAACCATAACATCTTCAAGATCCGACATATCTTCGGAATCGTAGTACACCGGTTCGGTGGTGGTTGCTTCAACCTCATCTAGTTCATCCTCCGACAGATCAGAGAACTGATCGGTGTTGGACTTGTTGTACGGTTCAACTTCTGATAGATTTTCGTTGGGATACAACAGGACGGGTTTACCATCCTTGCCTTTTACGGTCTTTCTCTTTGGATCTAGTACACAGTTTTCACCGTCGACCATGGGCAAGCCCTCGTCAGTGACTCCAGCTTTCAGCACTTTGGATTTAGGATCGGTCAAAGGCCTTCCAATAGGCAGAATCACCATTCCCTTGTAGACCAGAGGCCCGGTACCGTTGATGAGATTCATGCCATCCTTGTCTTTCAAGGGACGACCGTTTGGTCCGATCAAGGCTCCATCGTCATCGGTTTTGGGGCGTTTGTTGGTATCCAGCTGGGCATACAGAGGCTCCTTTGTACCGGGGTGAAGATAAGGCGACCCGTCGGGCTTGTAGACAGCACCACCCACACCAACGTATGGGTTCATGCTGACATACACTCGATCTGATTTTCTATCGAGCAGTTTCTTCCTATCAGGCCCCTTTATAGCTCCATGCCTGTTCACCCTTACTCTACCATCTGGTACAAAGCCTGCCGTCAAAGGCTTCTTCTTGCCAAGTACCACGGGACTTCCATTTGGACTGTAGATGGTTCCACTAGGACCTACTCTGGGACCATGAGATCCTTGACCTAGCTTTATCGGCAGCTTATCAGGTCCCTTCAAACGTTGGCCATCTTTGTCAACAAGACACATTTTGGAATCTGTTTTCGGCTGGCCCTTAACAATAGGACACCTGATTGGTTTTCTGTCGACGTCCAGTATAGGTTTGTTGTCACGTCCCTTCAAGGTGCCATCAGGACAAACACGAATGACGCCAGGTCTGATGAACTGCTTCCTGCGTTTTGGTTTATCAGCTCTTGGTGCTCTAGGATCTTGGTCTTTGGTTTTGCCTGGCTGACCAGGTGGTGCGAAAGGTTTATCAGCTGTTGCTGCACTAGGCGACTCTTTTCTGTCATCAGGTTTGAAAGGTGCTGATGGTTCTCCACCATATGATGTTGGACTGATGGGGGCGACCTTTCCAGGATCTTGGTCTTTGGGTTTGCCTGGCTCACCAGGTGGTGCGAAAGGTCCCAAGCCTGCCATGAGCTTCGGTGTCGATTCATCCCCGACAACCAAAGGCTGTTCCAAGCCAGGTTCCAAGCCTGCCATGAGCTTCGGTGTCGATTCATCCCCGACAACCAAAGGCTGTTCCAAGCCAGGTTCCAAGCCTGCCATTAGCTTTGGTGTCGAATCTTCCCCGACAACCAAAGGCTCTTCTTCCAAGTCCTTCAATTCGACTGACTCAACCATAACATCTTCAAGATCCGACATATCTTCGGAATCGTAGTACACCGGTTCGGTGGTGGTTGCTTCAACCTCATCTAGTTCATCCTCCGACAGATCAGAGAACTGATCGGTGTTGGACTTGTTGTACGGTTCAACTTCTGATAGATTTTCGTTGGGATACAACAGGACGGGTTTACCATCCTTGCCTTTTACGGTCTTTCTCTTTGGATCTAGTACACAGTTTTCACCGTCGACCATGGGCAAGCCCTCGTCAGTGACTCCAGCTTTCAGCACTTTGGATTTAGGATCGGTCAAAGGCCTTCCAATAGGCAGAATCACCATTCCCTTGTAGACCAGAGGCCCGGTACCGTTGATGAGATTCATGCCATCCTTGTCTTTCAAGGGACGACCGTTTGGTCCGATCAAGGCTCCATCGTCATCGGTTTTGGGGCGTTTGTTGGTATCCAGCTGGGCATACAGAGGCTCCTTTGTACCGGGGTGAAGATAAGGCGACCCGTCGGGCTTGTAGACAGCACCACCCACACCAACGTATGGGTTCATGCTGACATACACTCGATCTGATTTTCTATCGAGCAGTTTCTTCCTATCAGGCCCCTTTATAGCTCCATGCCTGTTCACCCTTACTCTACCATCTGGTACAAAGCCTGCCGTCAAAGGCTTCTTCTTGCCAAGTACCACGGGACTTCCATTTGGACTGTAGATGGTTCCACTAGGACCTACTCTGGGACCATGAGATCCTTGACCTAGCTTTATCGGCAGCTTATCAGGTCCCTTCAAACGTTGGCCATCTTTGTCAACAAGACACATTTTGGAATCTGTTTTCGGCTGGCCCTTAACAATAGGACACCTGATTGGTTTTCTGTCGACGTCCAGTATAGGTTTGTTGTCACGTCCCTTCAAGGTGCCATCAGGACAAACACGAATGACGCCAGGTCTGATGAACTGCTTCCTGCGTTTTGGTTTATCAGCTCTTGGTGCTCTAGGATCTTGGTCTTTGGTTTTGCCTGGCTGACCAGGTGGTGCGAAAGGTTTATCAGCTGTTGCTGCACTAGGCGACTCTTTTCTGTCATCAGGTTTGAAAGGTGCTGATGGTTCTCCACCATATGATGTTGGACTGATGGGGGCGACCTTTCCAGGATCTTGGTCTTTGGGTTTGCCTGGCTCACCAGGTGGTGCGAAAGGTCCCAAGCCTGCCATGAGCTTCAGGTGTCGATTCATCCCCGACAACCAAAGGCTGTTCCAAGCCAGGTTCCAAGCCTGCCATGAGCTTCGTGACGATTCATCCCCGACAACCAAAGGCTGTTCCAAGCCAGGTTCCAACCGCCCTAGTTTTTTGGGGTCGAATCTTCCC
>NW_026971814.1:0-41541 GCF_026151205.1 Bolinopsis microptera | reverse complement strand
TCATACCCCCCCCCCCCCCCATATCACATTTTTTGGATCACAATTACAGTTATCACTTACAGATCATGAATGTTTTTTTCAGGTCACAGAGAACCCCTTTATTTTATTCGACATAGAGTCTGACCCGTACGAAACAACAAATGTAGCTGGTAGTAACCCTGACATTGTGAATCACATGATAGGTCTCATAGAGGATTACAAGAAGGGTGCTCTCAATTCCTGATGTAATGCCCATTTCGGATTTTGAGCTTTTTAAGTTCCGAATGCAGTAAAAAAACCGATTCACCGCAGAGTTTGGGGAAAGGAAACAGCTGCAGTTAATCAGGGTTTGCGGTAATCAGGCGTGGTATATAATCGGATTTTACTGTAAACGCTCTAGAAGGTCTGTTGAAGAAAATGGTGGAAATCCTGGTGGATATGTGAAGATGGTCGAAACCAAATATTTTGGCATTCTTGCCATTTTCACAAACGATGGCTGGGTTGCGATATGCCTACTTTCAGTTTGATTGTAGCATCTGATTAACTGTTTTAAAATTGAGAAAGATGGTTTTTAATATTTTTGTTTTATTCAAGTTTTTTTGTAAGAGCTATTTCATAAAAATTTATATGCATTTAGAAAATCCAATATGTTCTACTATACATTGTCAAGGTTTTATAATTCAACAATTTATAGTAAAATTTCAATGTTCAATTGATGGTCTGGTTTGGCAGAGCTCTCCCACTTACTTATTGACTTGTGAGGTAATATGAATTTAGAAAATGCTTAACAATTTACTTTCACATAACAGGTTCTACATGTCATTACTTCGAACACCATCCCGCTCTTCTTACTCTTGGAATCAGATTGACCTCACAACTCAGAAACAGATTTTAGTTATTGATGTGGAGCAGTACAATGACCCTTTTAAATCCAGGGCCAGGAATGGAGGGAAACGGAAAATCATAGATCTAGAGGAAGATAAACCCTTCAAATGTGGAATCTGTTTATATTCAACTAGAAAAAAGAATAACCTGAAAGCTCATATGAGAACTCATTCAGGTACAAAACCCTTTAGATGTGATGAATGTGGTCTAACATTTACTCACAAAAGTTATTTTCAGAAGCATGAAAAAAATTGTGCCAGTAAGGATATTATTGATATTACTTCTGATGGAGGAGTCTCTATCAAATTTTGTGAGCAAAATTATCGAGCCTTCTCGACATGAGACATCATTGCAGATATCCAAAAAGCCTTTCAAATGTGGAATGTGTCTTTATTCAACGAGGAAGAAGAATAATCTAAAAGCTCATCTAAGGATACATTTCTGGAGTTAAGCCTTACAAATGCAGCCAGTGTGAATTCTCAACCACTCACAAGGTTCGTTTGAAAAGACATACAAATGAATGTTGCTCGAATAACCAGAAAATTGCACAAGTGATGATTCAGGACTCGTCTGATTTTATTAAGTACTGCTTCAAAAGATGGGTGTCCGACAAATGATGAGCTTGAAGTTCCTAGGGCAAAGCTACACGTCGTGTAAAAACAATGCTATCTCAGAAAAGGTGTTTTTTTGCTTTTTTGGTGTGCATACTCATGTCATGTTTTTACCAAAATCGACACAGAAACCCAATTCTGAAATTCTTTTAAAACAAACCCTTCAAAGGGCAAAAAACCTGATTGCAAGTATGGGGAGTTTTCCATGGAGAATTTTTAAAAAAACAAAATAAAATAAATCCCGATTTTCCCAAATTTGGAATGTGCCTACATGTGATTATAAAGCACAACCAAACGTTTTTTTAAAATTCTCATTTGTTCAAACACACTCAAAAAAACCCCAAATTTAAAAATGCGAAAAAATGTGAGTTTCAAAAACCCTAAACTAAAAGGTTTTAAAACGTCCACAAGAAACTCAAAAAATTTTAAAAAGTAAACCAAATAAATAAAAAGAGTTGGGGAAAAATCTTTAAATTAATAAAAAAAACCTTAAAAATTTTCCAACCCAAAACACACACTGGGGAAAAACCCTTTAAAAATAAATGGGGAGCCTGCCCTTTTTGAAGCAGCTCAAGAATGTGATGTTAATATGCATAAAAGGTACAAAAACTCCCAACCCGAAAGGCCTAAACCCAAAGGTCATTTTTGCCACAACATTTGTTCGCCCCCCAAAATGTTTTTAAAACGACATTTTCGTAAAAACCCATCATTCAAATTGAATTTTTAAAAAACAATTTCCTTTTAAACGTTGGGGGGCCCTGTTTTTTTTTTTTAAATTTTCATATTTTAATCTAAATTTAATTTATTGAAAAAATTTTTAATTTTTGTATTGTCTGAAAATTTTGTAACAAACAAAAATTTTTAAATTTGAAACCTTTAACATTTGCAGCTTTACGAAGAGTAGAAAATTTACATTTAAAAAATTAAATTATTTCCCTCTTGAACAAGCTGCAAAGTGTTTTGAAAGTAAAAACTTTTTATATTCAAAATTCCATATTTCTTTGGGTTCATCCCAAATTGAGGGCAGAAACCCTTTTTTCCCAGGGTGATTTTAATTTTTATCCTTGATATTTTAAAATATCATGAAAACCTGAGTATTAACAATAATCCCCCAGCAGGTCAGGTGATTCATGTCTTATTTAAAAAACCTCATCTCCCTCTTCTTACTATTGGAATCAGATCGACCTTACCACCCCAAAAACAATTTTTATTTTATTGATGTGGAGCAGAAACAAGGACCCCTTTTTAAATTTCCGGGGGTTCAAAAAATTGAGGGAAAGGGAAAAAACCCAAAGATCAGAAAAGAAACCCCTTTAAATGTGGATTCTTTTTTATTTTCCCAACAAAAAAAAAATA
Source organism: Bolinopsis microptera (assembly GCF_026151205.1). Lineage (NCBI taxonomy): Eukaryota > Metazoa > Ctenophora > Tentaculata > Lobata > Bolinopsidae > Bolinopsis > Bolinopsis microptera. Next base: position 38,710 of record NW_026971814.1, on the reverse strand, counting down.
ACCAAAAAGCTCATTTTAAAGAACTCTTTTCCGGGTAAAAAGGGCCCTTCAATGTGATAAAATTGGCCCTAAGATTTACTCACAAAATTTAAATCTTCAGAAGCTTTAAAAAAACTGTGCCAAAAAGGGATATTATTGATATTCTTCTGATGAGGATTTTTAAACTTATATTGGGGGGGGGGGGGGGGGGGGGTGTCACGTCCGTCTATTTTCCCTTGCCCCTCATAAACCCCAAAAAGGGGACAGGACATAGGCGGACATAGGGGGACATAGACGGACTTTGGCGGACATAGGCGGACATGGGCCCGGACATAAAACGGACATAGGCGGACATGGGCCGGAAAAAGGCGGACATTAAGGAAACACCTAAATTGCAAAATAAAATTTCAATTTTTCTGTTATGGGGGATCATTTTTTTTGCCGCCCGGTCCCCCAAATTTTTCAAAAGGACAAAAAATAAGGGGGAAAAAAAAGGACAAAAACGGGGAACAAAAAGGGAAATAACTTTTAGATGCTTCCTCCTCCTATTTCCCCCCCCCTTTTCCCCGCCTTTATTCCTCCTAAACACCCTCAACAGTCCCCTCCCCCCCCCCCCCCACCCTTTCCCTCCTCCCCCTTCATCCCCTCCTCTTCCCCCCCTCAGCCCCCAGTCCTCCCCAGAATTTCCTCCTCACCCCTTTCTTCTCAGCCCCATCCTCCTCGTCGGGCCCTTTCCCCCCCCAGCCCCCCCTCCCCTCCCCTATTCAGTCCTCCCCCTCCCCTCCTTCTCAGCCCCCTTTCCCCTCCCCGGGTCCTCCTCCTCCCCCCTCCCCCTTTCCTCCCCTCCCATTTCATCCTCCTCAGCCACCCCCTTTAAGTCCTCCTCATCCTCCTCCTCCGGGGTCCCCCTCCTCCTCTTACCCTCCCCCCTTCCTCCTGGGTCCTCATTCCCCTCCTCCTGGGTCCTCCTCCTCATCCTTCTCTTTCAGTCCTCCTCCCCCCCCAGCCTCTCCCAGTCCCCCTCCTTCTCCTCCTCCTTTTCATTTCCCCTCCCCCCTCCTCCCCCCTCCAGTTCCCTCAGTCCTCCTTCTCATTTCCCCTAAGTCCCCTCCTGAGTCCTCCTCCTAAAGTCCTCCCCTGAGTCCCCCTTTCCCCCTTCCCTTTCTGAGTCCCCTCCTGATTCCTCCTCCTTTTCCCCCTCTCATTTATCCTCCTCATCATCCTCCTCAGCCATCCCTCCCCACCCCACCCCCCTAAACCCCATCCCCTCATTTATCCCTCAGCCCCCCCTTTCCTTCATTCAATCGTCAGTTCCCCCCCCTCAGTCCTCCCTTCCCCTCCTCCTCCGGGGTCCTCCAAACGGGGTCCCCCCGGGGGTCTTCCTGTCCCCCCAGCCCTCTTCCTCCTCCCCCTTCATTCCTCCTTAAATATTTCCTCCCCCCCTTCAGCCCAACCCTTCATCCTCAACAGTTCTCCTCCTCCCCAGTCCTCCCCCCTCCTCCTCCCAGTTCTCCTCATTCCCCTTTCTAAATTTTTTCCTAAGTCCTCCCTCCAGATCCCCCCCCTTTAGTCCTCCCCACTTCCTTCGATCCTCCCTGATTTCCTCCCACCTCCCCCCTCTCAGTCACCCCTCCCAGCATCCTCCTCGCCACCCTTTCCCCACCATCCTCCTCACCACCCCCCTTTTTACTCCTCAGTCCCCCTTTCCTTTCAGTCACCCGCCCAAGTCCTCCTCCTAAACCCCTCCCCCATCCTCCTCCCCTCCGGGGCCCCTCCTCCTCCTCCTCCCCGGGCCCCTTTGGGTTTTTCCCCTGATCCTCCCCAGTCCTTTTTCCTCCCCCCTCCTCATCCCTCCCCCTATCTTCCTCCTCGTCCCATCCTCCTCATCAGTCCTCAACAGTTTTTTTCCTTTCCTCCCCCCAGTCCTCCCCCCCCCTTTTTGGGCCTTTTCCTGGGTCCTCCCCCTTTGGGTCCCTCCTTTTTCCCTGGGCCCCTCCCCCCCCCTGGGTTCTCCTCCCCCTGGGTCCCCCTCTCCCCCCTCGGGTCCTTTCCCCCTTTCCTCCTCATCCTTTCCTCCTTTTTCCCCTCCTCCTCCCCTCAGTCATCCTCCTCAGCCATCCCCCCCTCAGCCATCCCCCAGGCCTTTCCCCTTCCCAGTCCCCCCAGTCCCCTCCTGACCCTCCTCCCCGAGCATCCTCCCAGTTCTCCTTTTCCTCCCCCCAGGTCCCTCCTTCGGGGCCCTCCTCCTCCCCCTTTCCTCCTGGGTTTTTTCCCGGACCCTTTCCCTCCCCCCCCCTCAGTTATCCTCCTCAGTCACCTCCTCAGCCTTCCCCTCAGCCACCCTTTCTCACCCCATCCTCCTCAGTACTCTTCAGTACCCCTTCGGGTCCAAAAAATGTTTGTCCGCAAAGGGTCCCCCAAAATGTCCCTAATGCCCCCCTTTTTCCCCATCCAAGTCCGCCAATGCCCCGTCCTTTTTCCGCCAATGTCCGTCCAAAGTCCGCCAATTTTCCCGTCCGATTTCCGCCAATGTCCGCCCCGATTCCGCCAATGTCCGTCCGTGTCCCCTATGCCCCAAAAAACCCACGCCGTTGTCTCATAAAACCAAAAGGACAGGAAAATAGGCACATAGACGGACATGAACCCCCCCCTAATTTGTAAGCAAAATCATTATTCTTCTCAAGATAGAAAACTTTGCAGAATTCTAAAAACCCCTTTTCAAATGCGGAGGGTTTTTATTCAACACGGAAAAGAATAATCAAAAACTCATCTACGGATACATTTTTGGTGTTAAACCATATCCCAAAGTTACCTTTGGAGTTCTCCCACTACCACAAGGGCCCATTTTTAAAAGACACAAATCGTTTTATTGTCCCAAAAAAGGTTTTAAAAAATCCCCTGGGTTTGTTTTGCTGGTTTCTGAAGACCAAAATGAAAAACAGTAAAAAAATTTGGGTTTTTCAGAAAGTGATGTTTTTGGAGGTTTCCAAAAAAAGTAAGACCACACAAATCAGATAAACAGTAACTCTATTTTTAGAAAGGGTGTTCTACAGTTTAAAACTGTTCCATACTCAACCCAAAGTTACCAGAGGGTTGGCCCCCAACAAACAAAGCTTCTACGCATGAAAACAGAACCCTTCAAATGTCACATAAATTTTATTGCAAATATGCGGAGCTTCCCTGGAGAATTTAAAAGGCACATTAAAAAAAACATTCAAAGACTTTTTTTGAATTGGCACATGTGCTCTATAAAGGATTTATAAAAAAAAAAAACAGAAAGTTCTTCTTTTTTACCCAAATTTTGGGAAAAAACCGAAGAAAACCAATTTTTAAAAGTATTTTTGGGGATTTTTTAACACGTCAAAGTATTAAAATTAAGCGGCACAAAAACACGCATTCACTCTAAAAAATGGACCATAAAATTGAGAGTTTTTGGGAAAAAACATTTATTTTTTAAAAGTTTAAATTTTAAACGAAAAAACACTAAACTCACCCGGGGAGAAAAAACCCTTTTAAATTTTGGGGTTCCTTTTCCATTTAAGGGAGCTTCACAAAAGTGATATTAATACACATAAAAAATAAAAAACACTTTTAAAGAAAAGCCTCACCCTTTTTCAATTTTTTTTCATAACATTTTTCAGCCCTCCGGAATTTAAATCGTCGTCCCAAAAAAATCCATAATGAAAATTTAATTGTTGAAACCATTAGCCGTTGAATTTCTTAAAAGCCTTTCTTAACTTGACATGTTAAAAAAAAATTTCGTTTTTCTGGAAAAAAGTAATTTTTCCCAAACGTCTGAAAACAATTTTGAAACAAACATATATTTAAAATTATACTTTAACAAATTTTTAGCTTTAACCCCAAAAGTATATGAATTTTTAAAAAAGTAAATTATTTACTCCTGTTTTCCTGAAAAAGCGCAAATGTTTTTAAAGTAAACACTTTTCGTATATATTAAAAAATTCCATAAATTTTTTATTTTCAGAAACCCAAATTAATGCAGCATCCCTTTTTCCAAAGGGGGGTCTTGAACTTTTTTCCTTTATACTTTATAAAAACATATACCTGAGTAGTTAACAATAATATCCAAGCGGTCAGGTGATGTCATTTTTTTTAAATTTTAAACCCCTCTCTCCCTCTTCCCCTTTTCTCTTTTGGGAAACAGATCGCCCTTTCAACTCAGAAAAAAGATTTTTAGTTTTTTGATGTGGACAGTACCCGGACCCCTTTTTAAAACCAGGGGCCCCAAATGGGGGGAAACCCGGGAAAAACATAGATCTAGATAAAGATAAAAACCCCTTTAAAAGTTGGGGCTCTGTTTTATATTCAAGTAAAAAGGAATAACCCTTTTTGATCATATGAAACTCATTCAGGTACAAAAACCCTTTAGATGTGATGAAATTGGGGCTAACATTTACTCATAACAGTTAACTTCAGAACATGAAAAAACTTGTGCCAAAAACATATTATTGATATTTCTTCTGATGAGGAGTCTTTAAACCCAAAAATTGTAAGCAAAATTATTGATCCTTCTCAAGATAAAATCATTGCAGGGATCTCAAAAGCCTTTCAAATTTTGGAAGTGTTTTTTTTCACAAGGGTTAAACCAAATCAGTGTGGGCCTTTGGTAGATTCCCTTTGACTACTCACAAGGTTTAAATTTTAAAAGACACAAAACGGGTTTTATTGTCCAAAAAGCAGAATACACTCAGATTGTTTTAAAAATGACCCCTCAAAAAGTTTTCTGCTTCTGAAACAAAGTACCCAGTAAAAAAAACATCTTCAAAAAAAGTGATGTTCTGGGGGTTCATAAAAGTAAAAACCACACAAGGCAGATAAACAGTCCCCTCTAACCCCGAAAGGGTGTTCTACCTTTTTACAGTTTGTCCATACTCATGCCATGTTTTCCCCCGATTAAAAAAACAAAAAAAAAATTTTGCTACTCACGAAGACAAACCCTTCAAATGCAAAAAAAATAAGGGGGGTGCAAATATGCCTGGAGCTTCCTTAAAAATCTTAAAAAAAACATTAAAAACATGCACGACTTTCAAAAATTGCCCCATGTTCTCAAAAAGTGATTAAAAAGCACGGGGAAAAAAAGCTCTTCTTGAAAGCCCACTTTGTGAAAAAACTCTGAAGAAAAAAACCATTTTAAAAAGTACTTAAGTGAAATTTGCCCAAATTTCATAAAAGAAATTTTTGTACAAACCCCAAAAAACGTTTCCCTTTTAAAAAAAAACCATTAAAATGCAAAGCTGTGAAAAAATCCTTCATTTTAAGAACGATTATTAATCCAAAAACACTAGAACTCATACTGGGGACAAGCCCATAAATGTGAACCTGTCCATTTTAAAGCACTCTGAAATTTGAAAATTTTGTACCCCCATAAAAAATACAGACACTCCCAAAGAAAGGCCTTAAACCCGTTCAGTTTTGGGTTTATATGCATTTTAAAAACCAAATCTGAATTAAAACGCCAAGTAAGAAGAAGGCATCCAAAAAAAAAAATTAAAAAATTTTTAAAAAAAGCTTTTGGGGGTTTAATTTTTAACTTTACTTTTCATTTTACATATGGGTTTTACTTTTTTGTGGGGCAAGCTTTGTTGCAATTACATTTATTTACGATACAGAGATTTAACAAAATTTTCCCAAATTTTCCGGGACCATTTTTTTGGTTAAAATTTAAATGGCTTAGTTTTTTTTGTACAAAATAATTTTTTTTTGATTTTGAGTCCCATAAATACTTAGAGGGAAATTTTCCCTTAAAGGGAAAGGGGTTTGTTTTAAAAATGAAAAATACTATAAAAAAAATGATTCAAGAAAAAAATAAAAAGTAATTCAATAAAAAATCCATCCGGTAGTAGATGGTTTTTTAAGTATGGGACCATCAACATTACGGGTAATCCTAAATCGGAAAAACTCGGACATTAAACCCCCCGCCATGAAAAATTTATCTGTATATGTTTTTTGTCCCGGGTCAAACCCCAATTACAACCGGGAACGACCCACAAAACTAAAAAAACCCCTTTCCGATAACGAAGCATCCCTTGGTTTAGTCCCCGAATATGGGGGCTGCACCAGTACGAGCCCTTTAAAATTTTCAAGCGAAAAATTAGAGAGAACAAGGGTTTTTTACCAAAAAAACCCTTTCACTCAAGCTCAAGTTCAGTCACCGCCGCCACAGTACGATGATTTGTACGGGAGCATATCATCAGCCTACAATAATGTTCTTCTTTTCCTACTGAATGATGGATTAAAACTTGCGATGGTGATTCATCTGCGTATAAATTGTCGATGCTATAAGTAGTGAAAATACTACTGTAGTTCCGTGTTTGATTATCAGTACATTATTAAGTGATATTGATGAAGTAAGTTTGAATTGTATTTTACATTTTTAACTAAAGATTAAGAAATTTTGACCGTCAAAAGCACTTTATGGTGTCCACCACTAAAAAAATTCATTTTTGATTTTCAGACATGAAATACATCATTATTTTAATAAAGTCTTTATATTTTGTTTATTTTTGAGAGATAATTTTTACATAGTTTTGTCCCCTAGCTTTTTTAATTTGCTTAATTTGATTGTTATGAATGAAATTAATCGGTTTTATGATTTAAAATTGCTTGATTTATGCTGTTCGATTAAATGTTAATTCTTAAATTTCATTGTTCAAAAGTTAACGAGGTTTAATTTTTTCAAAAGTTGAAAGCACAAATTCACTTCCAGTATTGATGCTATTTATATTGGCTTTATGTTTTAATACCATGCTCTAATCTTGAAACATAATACGAAACACATACGAAAGCGGTAAGCTCTAATCTATCCTAACATATCCTGCAAGTTTCTTACAAGGACCTCTACTAGGATCTGTAATTACTCTAACCCTAACACTCCCATCCTCCACATAGCCTCCTCACACTCCCTCCCGTAGAAATGGAGAACGTGGCACCAGGGACCATGAGGGCAGTCAGCAAGGAGCTGCGGGACCTGAACAAGGATCCTATTGAGGGTGTCACTGTGCTCATGAACGAAGCTGATCTGACTGATATATACCGCACACATTGCTGGTCCAAGTATGTGCTGGATTTATTAATTTGTCAATGTTTTCCGATTAAGCACCTGACACGGCGCGGCAGTTGGCTTAGACAACTTTATCAAGCTCCCCTCTCAGATGTCTCAGTTTAATTAGTATCGCCCCCCCCCCCCCCCCCCCAGTATCGTTCCCCTTCACCTCAGAAACTCATTGTTCATATTGTACAGGTGGTACACCTTACGAGGGCGGCAGTTTCAAAGTGAAACTTGTTCTCAGCAAAGATTTCCCTGCTTCTCCCCCAAGAGGTTTGGATTTAACGATTAAAATATATAATATTTATATTTGGTGGCTGACCCTGGATCTATCGAGTATTTTAGGTCCTTCTCGCTTCGCTGTTGGCATTTGTTTTGATCTTTAGCGATTTCAAAACAAATCTCACCCACACGTATTTAGGTTATTTTCTGACGAAGGTATTCCACCCGAATGTAGCTGATAATGGTGAAATTTGTGTCAATACCTTGAAGAAAGACTGGAAACCTAATCTTGGGATAAAGCACGTGCTTCTGGTAGGTAGATTGTTACTAATTTAGAAGTATAGGTTGTCGGTAATATTTTAGCGCTGTAGACTTTGTAAGACGCGAAGACGTTGGTCTAGAGAATTTTCATTCAAAGCAATTGTTACGCGCGCAAATTGATCGATTTCTTTTTTAAGCGCAACAATATAATAACGGATTTTGAGATTTTAATTTCAATGATTGGCGAAGTAAATAGTTAGGGACAATTAACATTAATACAGGACCATCTGGGGAAAAATTTGCGACAAGCTGATTTTTACAGGAATGTGTTGTCCATAGTGTCAGGAACCACCCCAAAGAGTTTCCAATCTGGATCTGTTGAGCAAAAAAAGTTACAGCCAATTTTCTTCAGGCGCGTATGTCAGCCTGAGGACCGCACTTGAAAAACTCGTAACTATCGTAATAAAGACCCCCAGGAGCACCATAGGGGGTGCAAAATGACCGCAATAGTGACATTGTGTGGGGCGCATCAGTGTTTTAGGGTCGTCAGATCTTTACTTATTGAGATAATTTCATTTTTTATAGGCTAACCTCTCTAAAATTTACTAAAATTTTGAAATTTTACTTAAATTTAGAAATTTAGCAAAATTGTTGTACAATTAAAACATTGTCTAGTTATCAGTATTCAAATTCTAAAATTTACTTTCAATTGTCAATTTATCCTTATATTAGTATAGTAAATAATATACATATCACATCAAATTCTGTAAAAAAAGGTCCTGAATTATTAGCATGGTGTCTTTGATTGGCAACTATTAGGTCACTTCTGGCTATCCCATTTCCTCAGAGTTGTTTGATTCTCCTGAATCGTCCTGTCTTTCGGGTGCATTAGTGCAACTTAATCCATGACATTGGCCACATGCAGGTAGACATTTAAAGCCATACTTCCGGCAGGATTCAGGAACACCTTAAGTACTTACAAGGGTTATCAACCTCCGCCGAGCAATTGCAGCAAATGAGGTTGAGCATCCCTGCCGGGGCAATCGCAGCTTTAGTCGGGATTGGCCGGTAGTATCCTTCAGAACTCATCTCCCATCCATAATGTAGTGGATTTAGACTTGCAGTGTCGAGTGTCACCCAGTTATGGTACTGAAGATATGATCTTAATATAATATGCTCAGTTGCAGAGGATGTAGACGGTGGTAGCCTTGATGGGTTGAGTTTTTTCTTTGCTATCATTCTACTGTAGCTGAGAAATCTGAGAGTTTCAAGTGCCTTGGTTTTATCTCCATAGATATGTTGAAACAAGGAGAGGCCAGCTTCAATTACTTCATTTGTTGAAACTCTCACAGAGAGTAATGATGCTAAATGACCCTCCTCATGAAAAGAAACTGCCTTTTTCAATATCTTCACCTTACCAAAGCCATGTATACTGCTGACCGTGTCACATCCTGAGAAACTGTGAACAAACAGTAATATGCGTTTTATGTTGGCATCAAGAGCATTTACTATTTTACTGATCGAGTGTGAGCCGTTTCTGGCTGTCATCACAATTTCATTGTGATTCTCAGTAAAATGATGAATAAATCTTCGTAGAAGGACAAGTTTAAAGCTTTACTAGCTACCATGGTATCAGCATCATCAGTAGCTACATGTGCTTCAATTCCATGTTCTGTAAAAACGTTCGACAGAAGGTTTATAAGCTCATGCTTGTTCTTTGAGTTGCTGAACAGTTTTTTAATCGGAACTGTGCACACAGTAGTACTTTTTAATAAGCCGATTAATAATTGCCAATGAGTCTATAACAATGTCTTTTTCGTTCACCCTCACTGTCCTCTTTAGAAGGGTCAAGTTTCCGACTTTGCCTTTAACTTGAAACTTATCGATAAAGCTTTTGCCATCCAGCTCTTTCTGGAGGGCAGTACCAACTGAAATGCAATCTTCTGGGTTGACATTATCCTTCTCTTTCTGTGATAGTCTTGTCCTCAGATTCGTTGAAATCAGCTGTATCTTTAAACCAACACAACAGCTTGGTAAACACTGCAATATTTTTCTGTACAGAAGATTTGCTAAGATCTGAGTGATTAGCACTAGAGGCTTTTGTTGTTGTTCTTTTATTGGATAAGTCTGCAATAGCTTCATCGACACTCTCGTTTATCAACGCCATTTGATTGAGGGTTGCAGTCCATAACTTATGGGCAGATTCATGAGTTCGCATTCTCCTTCCAGACAAACCCCCTGATGACTTTGCAGCCTTCATTAGTTGCTGTTCGATGCACACCATACCACTCGTGTTCATTATCTCGAACTGTGTGCAGACCTACGACCTTGAACGTTTTGACTTGTGCCCCATACTGGATCTCAAGTACGGTAATCTGCTCAAGATACAGCCGTAGAGCTTTGGAGTACTGACCTCGACATGCTGCTGCAAAGATAGGCAACATCTTAGCCACAATTGCAAGATGTAGATTGTAGATCGAAGTCATGTAACCGTTCTGCTCTTATAAAATCTTTTATTAAGCAAATGAAACCATGATAAGTTGTCCAAAGAGCAGGTGTGCGGCTGTTCGACGATAACATCTCGAACTTTAGTTTCTTTTCATGAGGAGGGTCATTTAGCATCATTACTCTCTGTGATAGTTTCAACAAATGAAGTAATTGAAGCTGGCCTCTCCTTGTTTCAACATATCTATGGAGATAAAACCAAGGCACTTGAAACTCTCAGATTTCTCAGCTACAGTAGAATGATAGCAAAGAAAAAACTCAACCCATCAAGGCTACCACCGTCTACATCCTCTGCAACTGAGCATATATTAAGATCATATCTTCAGTACCATAACTGGGTGACACTCGACACTGCAAGTCTAAATCCACTACATTATGGATGGGAGATGAGTTCTGAAGGATACTACCGGCCAATCCCGACTAAAGCTGCGATTGCCCCGGCAGGGATGCTCAACCTCATTTGCTGCAATTGCTCGGCGGAGGTTGATAACCCTTGTAAGTACTTAAGGTGTTCCTGAATCCTGCCGGAAGTATGGCTTTAAATGTCTACCTGCATGTGGCCAATGTCATGGATTAAGTTGCACTAATGCACCCGAAAGACAGGACGATTCAGGAGAATCAAACAACTCTGAGGAAATGGGATAGCCAGAAGTGACCTAATAGTTGCCAATCAAAGACACCATGCTAATAATTCAGGACCTTTTTTTACAGAATTTGATGTGATATGTATATTATTTACTATACTAATATAAGGATAAATTGACAATTGAAAGTAAATTTTAGAATTTGAATACTGATAACTAGACAATGTTTTTATTGTACAACAATTTTGCTAAATTTCTAAATTTAAGTAAAATTTCAAAATTTTAGTAAATTTTAGAGAGGTTAGCTTATAAAAATAAAATTATCTCAATAAGTAAAGATCTGACGACCCTAAAACACTGATGCGCCCCACATAATGTCACTATTGCGGTCATTTTGCACCCTCTATGGTGCTCCTGGGGGTCTTTATTACGATAGTTACGAGTTTTTCAAGTGCGGTCCTCAGGCTGACATACGCGCCTGAAGAAAATTGGCTGTAACTTTTTTTGCTCAACAGATCCAGATTGGAAACTCTTTGGGGTGGTTCCTGACACTATGGACAACACATTCCTGTAAAAATCAGCTTGTCGCAAATTTTTTCCCAGACATTTTGCATTATTCCCTAACTAAAAGGCGGAGGCTCTCAATAATTAATTTTTTTTTTCAGACAATACGTTGTTTACTCATATACCCAAATCCTGAATCTGCTCTGAATGAAGAAGCAGGAAGGTTACTCCTAGAAGCCTACGAGCAATTCGCATCAAGGTATAACTACAAATTTATTATTTTATAGGTATACCAATAGATTCGCATCTTCTTCTTAAGAGTATTTTCTCATATTTTCTGAAGATTTTCTTCTTATCTCTGATTATATACATTCTTGAATCAAAAGCAAAGTCATGGTTCTGTTATTACAGATTGTAGCATAGCGTTAGTGCCAATCTACTGCCCAGTTATTGCAGTAGTGGTATGTAACGTCACGTATTCGTACCCACATTGCAAATATTCACAGGGCGAAAATGATGACGGAAGTTCATGCCAAACCCATCAATAAAGTTTCTGATAAATCAATCCCCGCCACAGCCTCTTCGCAAAAAATGGCAGCAAAGAAAAAGGCAAAGGGCCTCCGTCGACTTTAGGAGGCAGGCTACTGGTCCAATTCAGAGTTACTCATAAGTCATATTGCCGCTTTACACCGTTCAATTATAATTGTATTTGTATGTTAAGTTGTTATTATAATGTTAGGTTTCAATATGTATTTGCTTTTTACATTGCTGGTTAAGATTTTTATTGAATGTTTTTCTGACGACCTTTTTCGTAAAGTTTTGAAGATAATAGATGTTTCATGTTTGACAGTGTTTAAAAGGCAAGCCTTGACATCCATTTTTTGCCAAAGACAACATACTTGTAAGATTTATACTAGTCCAGATTTGTAAATATTCTTTTCGTATTTACCCAAATTCTGTATCCATTGCAATGCTTATATATTATAGGATAAAATCTTGCAACGATTTCTTCTTCTGTGCTCAGAGTATGTTTGAATTTCGAGATTGTGACTTATTGCTCAATTCAAATTTTCTTAGCTGTTCCTCAAAACAGATATATATCTCAAATTATTTGGCGATTTCGCAACTTAAAAGTTAGAACAAGTCTATAACTGTGCATTATTAGATTGTAATTAATCAGATTTACCTAGGCATGAGTAATATCTACAATCTCGAGCCAGTAACGAAAGGGAAAGTCTTGTTGACAACAACTCACGGGGATATAGAGATAGAGCTCTGGGCTCGAGAGGTCTGTATAAATGACATATTTATATTTTAGTGTGACAAATTATTTGTTGAACTATCGGTAACAGCTGATCTATCATCTATTCAATATTTGCAGACATTTGTAAATTAGGCAGCGATTCAGCATTGTTCTCAATTTGAGACACTCCTGTCATTAAATCATCTACCAGACAAATATTTCATTCCTTCTCCAGGCACCGAAGGCATGTAGGAACTTCGTTCAGTTGTGCTTAGAATGTTATTATGACGATACGATATTTCATCGGCTAGTAAAAGGATTCTGTATACAAGGTTAGTTAAACTGAATCTTTACGACGATTAATAATCCAAATCCCTCTACTAGCCTGGGCTGAAAAAGGACGTTTCATTAGCTGAGAAACAAACTGCCTTTTGATCTGTAATAGCCGATGTCAATTATATTTCTGATGAATTTTGTAAAATTGACACTCGTAGCTATTTTGAATTAGCACAAAGGTTTAATTACAAGACGTGGACGTCCACATGAAATATATATGTTCTACACACAGCAGCATGTAGATTTATGATGTGTCACATATAATATCTGCTGTTTTGTTTCGTGTTCTCGATTTTACAACCGGAGTATCTTTAGCGGTGTTTGATAAACGTTCATCTATACTCATCGTTATCTCGTGACAAATTAACCATCTTGAATCCTGATTAGTTCAATCATACACTCGAGTGAGGTAGAAAACTGTCTTATTTAGAATACTCTTTGGTGGTATTTGCTCCTATTTTAGGACAGTAAGCACCCACTTGAAAGTAATACGATTTGTTAATCAGATTTGTACCCTAAAACTCTTTCCATTTTCCAGGAGGTGATCCCACAGGTACTGGAACGGGGGGAGATTCTATTTACGGAGAAGATTTCGCAGATGAGTTCCACCAGCGTCTTAAGTTCAACAGAAGAGGTCTGCTGGCCACGGCTAACAAAGGGGAGCCCAACTCAAATGGCTCGCAGTTCTTCTTCACTCTTGGGGAAGCACCGGAGTTGCAGAAGAAACACACGATCTTTGGGAAGGTTCGCAGCTCGGGGAAGTTTCCCTAACTTTTAACGTTCATGTGACTTCGTCATATCATTTAAATATTTGGCCGTTCTCACGTTAGATGAACAATGACACTATTCAGTTAGACAAATATCCGGTGGGTAAACCATTACCAATGATCTTAAAATTTATTCCGCTTTTAGTTTTATTCCCACTCTCGATTCCTTGCTAGCAGTCCGGTTAATTTAGTACCTTTAGTGGGTCTCATTTAATCATTAGCTCTAATTAAAGAACCTCTCACCCTCTCAGATTTTCACCGCTCCGTTCATTTGTATAGCTTTATTATTTTTATCTTTTTACTACACTTACTAACACGTGCACATTACAAAGGAGCAATAGTTTGCGGAGGCATTCTAGAACGGTATATATTTTAGCTTTCAGTTTCTGTTTCATTATCTTAAAATTTATTCCGCTTTTAGTTTTATTCCCACTCTCGATTCCTTGCTAGCAGTCCGGTTAATTTAGTACCTTTAGTGGGTCTCATTTAATCATTAGCTCTAATTAAAGAACCTCTCACCCTCTCAGATTTTCACCGCTCCGTTCATTTGTATAGCTTTATTATTTTTATCTTTTTACTACACTTACTAACACGTGCACATTACAAAGAAGCAATAGTTTGCGGAGGCATTCTAGAACGGTATATATTTTAGCTTTCAGTTTCTGTTTCATTATCTTAAAATTTATTCCGCTTTTAGTTTTATTCCCACTCTCGATTCCTTGCTAGCAGTCCGGTTAATTTAGTACCTTTAGTGGGTCTCATTTAATCATTAGCTCTAATTAAAGAACCTCTCACCCTCTCAGATTTTCACCGCTCCGTTCATTTGTATAGCTTTATTATTTTTATCTTTTTACTACACTTACTAACACGTGCACATTACAAAGAAGCAATAGTTTGCGGAGGCATTCTAGAACGGTATATATTTTAGCTTTCAGTTTCTGTTTCATTATCTTAAAATTTATTCCGCTTTTAGTTTTATTCCCACTCTCGATTCCTTGCTAGCAGTCCGGTTAATTTAGTACCTTTAGTGGGTCTCATTTAATCATTAGCTCTAATTAAAGAACCTCTCACCCTCTCAGATTTTCACCGCTCCGTTCATTTGTATAGCTTTATTATTTTTATCTTTTTACTACACTTACTAACACGTGCACATTACAAAGAAGCAATAGTTTGCGGAGGCATTCTAGAACGGTATATATTTTAGCTTTCAGTTTCTGTTTCATTATCTTAAAATTTATTCCGCTTTTAGTTTTATTCCCACTCTCGATTCCTTGCTAGCAGTCCGGTTAATTTAGTACCTTTAGTGGGTCTCATTTAATCATTAGCTCTAATTAAAGAACCTCTCACCCTCTCAGATTTTCACCGCTCCGTTCATTTGTATAGCTTTATTATTTTTATCTTTTTACTACACTTACTAACACGTGCACATTACAAAGAAGCAATAGTTTGCGGAGGCATTCTAGAACGGTATATATTTTAGCTTTCAGTTTCTGTTTCATTATCTTAAAATTTATTCCGCTTTTAGTTTTATTCCCACTCTCGATTCCTTGCTAGCAGTCCGGTTAATTTAGTACCTTTAGTGGGTCTCATTTAATCATTAGCTCTAATTAAAGAACCTCTCACCCTCTCAGATTTTCACCGCTCCGTTCATTTGTATAGCTTTATTATTTTTATCTTTTTACTACACTTACTAACACGTGCACATTACAAAGGAGCAATAGTTTGCGGAGGCATTCTAGAACGGTATATATTTTAGCTTTCAGTTTCTGTTTCATTATCTTAAAATTTATTCCGCTTTTAGTTTTATTCCCACTCTCGATTCCTTGCTAGCAGTCCGGTTAATTTAGTACCTTTAGTGGGTCTCATTTAATCATTAGCTCTAATTAAAGAACCTCTCACCCTCTCAGATTTTCACCGCTCCGTTCATTTGTATAGCTTTATTATTTTTATCTTTTTACTACACTTACTAACACGTGCACATTACAAAGGAGCAATAGTTTGCGGAGGCATTCTAGAACGGTATATATTTTAGCTTTCAGTTTCTGTTTCATTATCTTAAAATTTATTCCGCTTTTAGTTTTATTCCCACTCTCGATTCCTTGCTAGCAGTCCGGTTAATTTAGTACCTTTAGTGGGTCTCATTTAATCATTAGCTCTAATTAAAGAACCTCTCACCCTCTCAGATTTTCACCGCTCCGTTCATTTGTATAGCTTTATTATTTTTATCTTTTACTACACTTACTAACACGTGCACATTACAAAGGAGCAATAGTTTGCGGAGGCATTCTAGAACGGTATATATTTTAGCTTTCAGTTTCTGTTTCATTATCTTAAAATTTATTCCGCTTTTAGTTTTATTCCCACTCTCGATTCCTTGCTAGCAGTCCGGTTAATTTAGTACCTTTAGTGGGTCTCATTTAATCATTAGCTCTAATTAAAGAACCTCTCACCCTCTCAGATTTTCACCGCTCCGTTCATTTGTATAGCTTTATTATTTTTATCTTTTTACTACACTTACTAACACGTGCACATTACAAAGGAGCAATAGTTTGCGGAGGCATTCTAGAACGGTATATATTTTAGCTTTCAGTTTCTGTTTCATTATCTTAAAATTTATTCCGCTTTTAGTTTTATTCCCACTCTCGATTCCTTGCTAGCAGTCCGGTTAATTTAGTACCTTTAGTGGGTCTCATTTAATCATTAGCTCTAATTAAAGAACCTCTCACCCTCTCAGATTTTCACCGCTCCGTTCATTTGTATAGCTTTATTATTTTTATCTTTTTACTACACTTACTAACACGTGCACATTACAAAGAAGCAATAGTTTGCGGAGGCATTCTAGAACGGTATATATTTTAGCTTTCAGTTTCTGTTTCATTATCTTAAAATTTATTCCGCTTTTAGTTTTATTCCCACTCTCGATTCCTTGCTAGCAGTCCGGTTAATTTAGTACCTTTAGTGGGTCTCATTTAATCATTAGCTCTAATTAAAGAACCTCTCACCCTCTCAGATTTTCACCGCTCCGTTCATTTGTATAGCTTTATTATTTTTATCTTTTTACTACACTTACTAACACGTGCACATTACAAAGGAGCAATAGTTTGCGGAGGCATTCTAGAACGGTATATATTTTAGCTTTCAGTTTCTGTTTCATTATCTTAAAATTTATTCCGCTTTTAGTTTTATTCCCACTCTCGATTCCTTGCTAGCAGTCCGGTTAATTTAGTACCTTTAGTGGGTCTCATTTAATCATTAGCTCTAATTAAAGAACCTCTCACCCTCTCAGATTTTCACCGCTCCGTTCATTTGTATAGCTTTATTATTTTTATCTTTTTACTACACTTACTAACACGTGCACATTACAAAGGAGCAATAGTTTGCGGAGGCATTCTAGAACGGTATATATTTTAGCTTTCAGTTTCTGTTTCATTATCTTAAAATTTATTCCGCTTTTAGTTTTATTCCCACTCTCGATTCCTTGCTAGCAGTCCGGTTAATTTAGTACCTTTAGTGGGTCTCATTTAATCATTAGCTCTAATTAAAGAACCTCTCACCCTCTCAGATTTTCACCGCTCCGTTCATTTGTATAGCTTTATTATTTTTATCTTTTTACTACACTTACTAACACGTGCACATTACAAAGGAGCAATAGTTTGCGGAGGCATTCTAGAACGGTATATATTTTAGCTTTCAGTTTCTGTTTCATTATCTTAAAATTTATTCCGCTTTTAGTTTTATTCCCACTCTCGATTCCTTGCTAGCAGTCCGGTTAATTTAGTACCTTTAGTGGGTCTCATTTAATCATTAGCTCTAATTAAAGAACCTCTCACCCTCTCAGATTTTCACCGCTCCGTTCATTTGTATAGCTTTATTATTTTTATCTTTTACTACACTTACTAACACGTGCACATTACAAAGGAGCAATAGTTTGCGGAGGCATTCTAGAACGGTATATATTTTAGCTTTCAGTTTCTGTTTCATTATCTTAAAATTTATTCCGCTTTTAGTTTTATTCCCACTCTCGATTCCTTGCTAGCAGTCCGGTTAATTTAGTACCTTTAGTGGGTCTCATTTAATCATTAGCTCTAATTAAAGAACCTCTCACCCTCTCAGATTTTCACCGCTCCGTTCATTTGTATAGCTTTATTATTTTTATCTTTTACTACACTTACTAACACGTGCACATTACAAAGGAGCAATAGTTTGCGGAGGCATTCTAGAACGGTATATATTTTAGCTTTCAGTTTCTGTTTCATTATCTTAAAATTTATTCCGCTTTTAGTTTTATTCCCACTCTCGATTCCTTGCTAGCAGTCCGGTTAATTTAGTACCTTTAGTGGGTCTCATTTAATCATTAGCTCTAATTAAAGAACCTCTCACCCTCTCAGATTTTCACCGCTCCGTTCATTTGTATAGCTTTATTATTTTTATCTTTTTACTACACTTACTAACACGTGCACATTACAAAGGAGCAATAGTTTGCGGAGGCATTCTAGAACGGTATATATTTTAGCTTTCAGTTTCTGTTTCATTATCTTAAAATTTATTCCGCTTTTAGTTTTATTCCCACTCTCGATTCCTTGCTAGCAGTCCGGTTAATTTAGTACCTTTAGTGGGTCTCATTTAATCATTAGCTCTAATTAAAGAACCTCTCACCCTCTCAGATTTTCACCGCTCCGTTCATTTGTATAGCTTTATTATTTTTATCTTTTTACTACACTTACTAACACGTGCACATTACAAAGGAGCAATAGTTTGCGGAGGCATTCTAGAACGGTATATATTTTAGCTTTCAGTTTCTGTTTCATTATCTTAAAATTTATTCCGCTTTTAGTTTTATTCCCACTCTCGATTCCTTGCTAGCAGTCCGGTTAATTTAGTACCTTTAGTGGGTCTCATTTAATCATTAGCTCTAATTAAAGAACCTCTCACCCTCTCAGATTTTCACCGCTCCGTTCATTTGTATAGCTTTATTATTTTTATCTTTTTACTACACTTACTAACACGTGCACATTACAAAGGAGCAATAGTTTGCGGAGGCATTCTAGAACGGTATATATTTTAGCTTTCAGTTTCTGTTTCATTATCTTAAAATTTATTCCGCTTTTAGTTTTATTCCCACTCTCGATTCCTTGCTAGCAGTCCGGTTAATTTAGTACCTTTAGTGGGTCTCATTTAATCATTAGCTCTAATTAAAGAACCTCTCACCCTCTCAGATTTTCACCGCTCCGTTCATTTGTATAGCTTTATTATTTTTATCTTTTTACTACACTTACTAACACGTGCACATTACAAAGGAGCAATAGTTTGCGGAGGCATTCTAGAACGGTATATATTTTAGCTTTCAGTTTCTGTTTCATTATCTTAAAATTTATTCCGCTTTTAGTTTTATTCCCACTCTCGATTCCTTGCTAGCAGTCCGGTTAATTTAGTACCTTTAGTGGGTCTCATTTAATCATTAGCTCTAATTAAAGAACCTCTCACCCTCTCAGATTTTCACCGCTCCGTTCATTTGTATAGCTTTATTATTTTTATCTTTTTACTACACTTACTAACACGTGCACATTACAAAGGAGCAATAGTTTGCGGAGGCATTCTAGAACGGTATATATTTTAGCTTTCAGTTTCTGTTTCATTATCTTAAAATTTATTCCGCTTTTAGTTTTATTCCCACTCTCGATTCCTTGCTAGCAGTCCGGTTAATTTAGTACCTTTAGTGGGTCTCATTTAATCATTAGCTCTAATTAAAGAACCTCTCACCCTCTCAGATTTTCACCGCTCCGTTCATTTGTATAGCTTTATTATTTTTATCTTTTTACTACACTTACTAACACGTGCACATTACAAAGGAGCAATAGTTTGCGGAGGCATTCTAGAACGGTATATATTTTAGCTTTCAGTTTCTGTTTCATTATCTTAAAATTTATTCCGCTTTTAGTTTTATTCCCACTCTCGATTCCTTGCTAGCAGTCCGGTTAATTTAGTACCTTTAGTGGGTCTCATTTAATCATTAGCTCTAATTAAAGAACCTCTCACCCTCTCAGATTTTCACCGCTCCGTTCATTTGTATAGCTTTATTATTTTTATCTTTTACTACACTTACTAACACGTGCACATTACAAAGGAGCAATAGTTTGCGGAGGCATTCTAGAACGGTATATATTTTAGCTTTCAGTTTCTGTTTCATTATCTTAAAATTTATTCCGCTTTTAGTTTTATTCCCACTCTCGATTCCTTGCTAGCAGTCCGGTTAATTTAGTACCTTTAGTGGGTCTCATTTAATCATTAGCTCTAATTAAAGAACCTCTCACCCTCTCAGATTTTCACCGCTCCGTTCATTTGTATAGCTTTATTATTTTTATCTTTTTACTACACTTACTAACACGTGCACATTACAAAGGAGCAATAGTTTGCGGAGGCATTCTAGAACGGTATATATTTTAGCTTTCAGTTTCTGTTTCATTATCTTAAAATTTATTCCGCTTTTAGTTTTATTCCCACTCTCGATTCCTTGCTAGCAGTCCGGTTAATTTAGTACCTTTAGTGGGTCTCATTTAATCATTAGCTCTAATTAAAGAACCTCTCACCCTCTCAGATTTTCACCGCTCCGTTCATTTGTATAGCTTTATTATTTTTATCTTTTTACTACACTTACTAACACGTGCACATTACAAAGGAGCAATAGTTTGCGGAGGCATTCTAGAACGGTATATATTTTAGCTTTCAGTTTCTGTTTCATTATCTTAAAATTTATTCCGCTTTTAGTTTTATTCCCACTCTCGATTCCTTGCTAGCAGTCCGGTTAATTTAGTACCTTTAGTGGGTCTCATTTAATCATTAGCTCTAATTAAAGAACCTCTCACCCTCTCAGATTTTCACCGCTCCGTTCATTTGTATAGCTTTATTATTTTTATCTTTTTACTACACTTACTAACACGTGCACATTACAAAGGAGCAATAGTTTGCGGAGGCATTCTAGAACGGTATATATTTTAGCTTTCAGTTTCTGTTTCATTATCTTAAAATTTATTCCGCTTTTAGTTTTATTCCCACTCTCGATTCCTTGCTAGCAGTCCGGTTAATTTAGTACCTTTAGTGGGTCTCATTTAATCATTAGCTCTAATTAAAGAACCTCTCACCCTCTCAGATTTTCACCGCTCCGTTCATTTGTATAGCTTTATTATTTTTATCTTTTACTACACTTACTAACACGTGCACATTACAAAGGAGCAATAGTTTGCGGAGGCATTCTAGAACGGTATATATTTTAGCTTTCAGTTTCTGTTTCATTATCTTAAAATTTATTCCGCTTTTAGTTTTATTCCCACTCTCGATTCCTTGCTAGCAGTCCGGTTAATTTAGTACCTTTAGTGGGTCTCATTTAATCATTAGCTCTAATTAAAGAACCTCTCACCCTCTCAGATTTTCACCGCTCCGTTCATTTGTATAGCTTTATTATTTTTATCTTTTTACTACACTTACTAACACGTGCACATTACAAAGGAGCAATAGTTTGCGGAGGCATTCTAGAACGGTATATATTTTAGCTTTCAGTTTCTGTTTCATTATCTTAAAATTTATTCCGCTTTTAGTTTTATTCCCACTCTCGATTCCTTGCTAGCAGTCCGGTTAATTTAGTACCTTTAGTGGGTCTCATTTAATCATTAGCTCTAATTAAAGAACCTCTCACCCTCTCAGATTTTCACCGCTCCGTTCATTTGTATAGCTTTATTATTTTTATCTTTTTACTACACTTACTAACACGTGCACATTACAAAGGAGCAATAGTTTGCGGAGGCATTCTAGAACGGTATATATTTTAGCTTTCAGTTTCTGTTTCATTATCTTAAAATTTATTCCGCTTTTAGTTTTATTCCCACTCTCGATTCCTTGCTAGCAGTCCGGTTAATTTAGTACCTTTAGTGGGTCTCATTTAATCATTAGCTCTAATTAAAGAACCTCTCACCCTCTCAGATTTTCACCGCTCCGTTCATTTGTATAGCTTTATTATTTTTATCTTTTACTACACTTACTAACACGTGCACATTACAAAGGAGCAATAGTTTGCGGAGGCATTCTAGAACGGTATATATTTTAGCTTTCAGTTTCTGTTTCATTATCTTAAAATTTATTCCGCTTTTAGTTTTATTCCCACTCTCGATTCCTTGCTAGCAGTCCGGTTAATTTAGTACCTTTAGTGGGTCTCATTTAATCATTAGCTCTAATTAAAGAACCTCTCACCCTCTCAGATTTTCACCGCTCCGTTCATTTGTATAGCTTTATTATTTTTATCTTTTTACTACACTTACTAACACGTGCACATTACAAAGGAGCAATAGTTTGCGGAGGCATTCTAGAACGGTATATATTTTAGCTTTCAGTTTCTGTTTCATTATCTTAAAATTTATTCCGCTTTTAGTTTTATTCCCACTCTCGATTCCTTGCTAGCAGTCCGGTTAATTTAGTACCTTTAGTGGGTCTCATTTAATCATTAGCTCTAATTAAAGAACCTCTCACCCTCTCAGATTTTCACCGCTCCGTTCATTTGTATAGCTTTATTATTTTTATCTTTTACTACACTTACTAACACGTGCACATTACAAAGGAGCAATAGTTTGCGGAGGCATTCTAGAACGGTATATATTTTAGCTTTCAGTTTCTGTTTCATTATCTTAAAATTTATTCCGCTTTTAGTTTTATTCCCACTCTCGATTCCTTGCTAGCAGTCCGGTTAATTTAGTACCTTTAGTGGGTCTCATTTAATCATTAGCTCTAATTAAAGAACCTCTCACCCTCTCAGATTTTCACCGCTCCGTTCATTTGTATAGCTTTATTATTTTTATCTTTTTACTACACTTACTAACACGTGCACATTACAAAGGAGCAATAGTTTGCGGAGGCATTCTAGAACGGTATATATTTTAGCTTTCAGTTTCTGTTTCATTATCTTAAAATTTATTCCGCTTTTAGTTTTATTCCCACTCTCGATTCCTTGCTAGCAGTCCGGTTAATTTAGTACCTTTAGTGGGTCTCATTTAATCATTAGCTCTAATTAAAGAACCTCTCACCCTCTCAGATTTTCACCGCTCCGTTCATTTGTATAGCTTTATTATTTTTATCTTTTACTACACTTACTAACACGTGCACATTACAAAGGAGCAATAGTTTGCGGAGGCATTCTAGAACGGTATATATTTTAGCTTTCAGTTTCTGTTTCATTATCTTAAAATTTATTCCGCTTTTAGTTTTATTCCCACTCTCGATTCCTTGCTAGCAGTCCGGTTAATTTAGTACCTTTAGTGGGTCTCATTTAATCATTAGCTCTAATTAAAGAACCTCTCACCCTCTCAGATTTTCACCGCTCCGTTCATTTGTATAGCTTTATTATTTTTATCTTTTTACTACACTTACTAACACGTGCACATTACAAAGGAGCAATAGTTTGCGGAGGCATTCTAGAACGGTATATATTTTAGCTTTCAGTTTCTGTTTCATTATCTTAAAATTTATTCCGCTTTTAGTTTTATTCCCACTCTCGATTCCTTGCTAGCAGTCCGGTTAATTTAGTACCTTTAGTGGGTCTCATTTAATCATTAGCTCTAATTAAAGAACCTCTCACCCTCTCAGATTTTCACCGCTCCGTTCATTTGTATAGCTTTATTATTTTTATCTTTTTACTACACTTACTAACACGTGCACATTACAAAGGAGCAATAGTTTGCGGAGGCATTCTAGAACGGTATATATTTTAGCTTTCAGTTTCTGTTTCATTATCTTAAAATTTATTCCGCTTTTAGTTTTATTCCCACTCTCGATTCCTTGCTAGCAGTCCGGTTAATTTAGTACCTTTAGTGGGTCTCATTTAATCATTAGCTCTAATTAAAGAACCTCTCACCCTCTCAGATTTTCACCGCTCCGTTCATTTGTATAGCTTTATTATTTTTATCTTTTACTACACTTACTAACACGTGCACATTACAAAGGAGCAATAGTTTGCGGAGGCATTCTAGAACGGTATATATTTTAGCTTTCAGTTTCTGTTTCATTATCTTAAAATTTATTCCGCTTTTAGTTTTATTCCCACTCTCGATTCCTTGCTAGCAGTCCGGTTAATTTAGTACCTTTAGTGGGTCTCATTTAATCATTAGCTCTAATTAAAGAACCTCTCACCCTCTCAGATTTTCACCGCTCCGTTCATTTGTATAGCTTTATTATTTTTATCTTTTTACTACACTTACTAACACGTGCACATTACAAAGGAGCAATAGTTTGCGGAGGCATTCTAGAACGGTATATATTTTAGCTTTCAGTTTCTGTTTCATTATCTTAAAATTTATTCCGCTTTTAGTTTTATTCCCACTCTCGATTCCTTGCTAGCAGTCCGGTTAATTTAGTACCTTTAGTGGGTCTCATTTAATCATTAGCTCTAATTAAAGAACCTCTCACCCTCTCAGATTTTCACCGCTCCGTTCATTTGTATAGCTTTATTATTTTTATCTTTTACTACACTTACTAACACGTGCACATTACAAAGGAGCAATAGTTTGCGGAGGCATTCTAGAACGGTATATATTTTAGCTTTCAGTTTCTGTTTCATTATCTTAAAATTTATTCCGCTTTTAGTTTTATTCCCACTCTCGATTCCTTGCTAGCAGTCCGGTTAATTTAGTACCTTTAGTGGGTCTCATTTAATCATTAGCTCTAATTAAAGAACCTCTCACCCTCTCAGATTTTCACCGCTCCGTTCATTTGTATAGCTTTATTATTTTTATCTTTTTACTACACTTACTAACACGTGCACATTACAAAGGAGCAATAGTTTGCGGAGGCATTCTAGAACGGTATATATTTTAGCTTTCAGTTTCTGTTTCATTATCTTAAAATTTATTCCGCTTTTAGTTTTATTCCCACTCTCGATTCCTTGCTAGCAGTCCGGTTAATTTAGTACCTTTAGTGGGTCTCATTTAATCATTAGCTCTAATTAAAGAACCTCTCACCCTCTCAGATTTTCACCGCTCCGTTCATTTGTATAGCTTTATTATTTTTATCTTTTTACTACACTTACTAACACGTGCACATTACAAAGGAGCAATAGTTTGCGGAGGCATTCTAGAACGGTATATATTTTAGCTTTCAGTTTCTGTTTCATTATCTTAAAATTTATTCCGCTTTTAGTTTTATTCCCACTCTCGATTCCTTGCTAGCAGTCCGGTTAATTTAGTACCTTTAGTGGGTCTCATTTAATCATTAGCTCTAATTAAAGAACCTCTCACCCTCTCAGATTTTCACCGCTCCGTTCATTTGTATAGCTTTATTATTTTTATCTTTTTACTACACTTACTAACACGTGCACATTACAAAGGAGCAATAGTTTGCGGAGGCATTCTAGAACGGTATATATTTTAGCTTTCAGTTTCTGTTTCATTATCTTAAAATTTATTCCGCTTTTAGTTTTATTCCCACTCTCGATTCCTTGCTAGCAGTCCGGTTAATTTAGTACCTTTAGTGGGTCTCATTTAATCATTAGCTCTAATTAAAGAACCTCTCACCCTCTCAGATTTTCACCGCTCCGTTCATTTGTATAGCTTTATTATTTTTATCTTTTTACTACACTTACTAACACGTGCACATTACAAAGGAGCAATAGTTTGCGGAGGCATTCTAGAACGGTATATATTTTAGCTTTCAGTTTCTGTTTCATTATCTTAAAATTTATTCCGCTTTTAGTTTTATTCCCACTCTCGATTCCTTGCTAGCAGTCCGGTTAATTTAGTACCTTTAGTGGGTCTCATTTAATCATTAGCTCTAATTAAAGAACCTCTCACCCTCTCAGATTTTCACCGCTCCGTTCATTTGTATAGCTTTATTATTTTTATCTTTTTACTACACTTACTAACACGTGCACATTACAAAGGAGCAATAGTTTGCGGAGGCATTCTAGAACGGTATATATTTTAGCTTTCAGTTTCTGTTTCATTATCTTAAAATTTATTCCGCTTTTAGTTTTATTCCCACTCTCGATTCCTTGCTAGCAGTCCGGTTAATTTAGTACCTTTAGTGGGTCTCATTTAATCATTAGCTCTAATTAAAGAACCTCTCACCCTCTCAGATTTTCACCGCTCCGTTCATTTGTATAGCTTTATTATTTTTATCTTTTTACTACACTTACTAACACGTGCACATTACAAAGGAGCAATAGTTTGCGGAGGCATTCTAGAACGGTATATATTTTAGCTTTCAGTTTCTGTTTCATTATCTTAAAATTTATTCCGCTTTTAGTTTTATTCCCACTCTCGATTCCTTGCTAGCAGTCCGGTTAATTTAGTACCTTTAGTGGGTCTCATTTAATCATTAGCTCTAATTAAAGAACCTCTCACCCTCTCAGATTTTCACCGCTCCGTTCATTTGTATAGCTTTATTATTTTTATCTTTTTACTACACTTACTAACACGTGCACATTACAAAGGAGCAATAGTTTGCGGAGGCATTCTAGAACGGTATATATTTTAGCTTTCAGTTTCTGTTTCATTATCTTAAAATTTATTCCGCTTTTAGTTTTATTCCCACTCTCGATTCCTTGCTAGCAGTCCGGTTAATTTAGTACCTTTAGTGGGTCTCATTTAATCATTAGCTCTAATTAAAGAACCTCTCACCCTCTCAGATTTTCACCGCTCCGTTCATTTGTATAGCTTTATTATTTTTATCTTTTTACTACACTTACTAACACGTGCACATTACAAAGGAGCAATAGTTTGCGGAGGCATTCTAGAACGGTATATATTTTAGCTTTCAGTTTCTGTTTCATTATCTTAAAATTTATTCCGCTTTTAGTTTTATTCCCACTCTCGATTCCTTGCTAGCAGTCCGGTTAATTTAGTACCTTTAGTGGGTCTCATTTAATCATTAGCTCTAATTAAAGAACCTCTCACCCTCTCAGATTTTCACCGCTCCGTTCATTTGTATAGCTTTATTATTTTTATCTTTTTACTACACTTACTAACACGTGCACATTACAAAGGAGCAATAGTTTGCGGAGGCATTCTAGAACGGTATATATTTTAGCTTTCAGTTTCTGTTTCATTATCTTAAAATTTATTCCGCTTTTAGTTTTATTCCCACTCTCGATTCCTTGCTAGCAGTCCGGTTAATTTAGTACCTTTAGTGGGTCTCATTTAATCATTAGCTCTAATTAAAGAACCTCTCACCCTCTCAGATTTTCACCGCTCCGTTCATTTGTATAGCTTTATTATTTTTATCTTTTTACTACACTTACTAACACGTGCACATTACAAAGGAGCAATAGTTTGCGGAGGCATTCTAGAACGGTATATATTTTAGCTTTCAGTTTCTGTTTCATTATCTTAAAATTTATTCCGCTTTTAGTTTTATTCCCACTCTCGATTCCTTGCTAGCAGTCCGGTTAATTTAGTACCTTTAGTGGGTCTCATTTAATCATTAGCTCTAATTAAAGAACCTCTCACCCTCTCAGATTTTCACCGCTCCGTTCATTTGTATAGCTTTATTATTTTTATCTTTTTACTACACTTACTAACACGTGCACATTACAAAGAAGCAATAGTTTGCGGAGGCATTCTAGAACGGTATATATTTTAGCTTTCAGTTTCTGTTTCATTATCTTAAAATTTATTCCGCTTTTAGTTTTATTCCCACTCTCGATTCCTTGCTAGCAGTCCGGTTAATTTAGTACCTTTAGTGGGTCTCATTTAATCATTAGCTCTAATTAAAGAACCTCTCACCCTCTCAGATTTTCACCGCTCCGTTCATTTGTATAGCTTTATTATTTTTATCTTTTTACTACACTTACTAACACGTGCACATTACAAAGAAGCAATAGTTTGCGGAGGCATTCTAGAACGGTATATATTTTAGCTTTCAGTTTCTGTTTCATTATCTTAAAATTTATTCCGCTTTTAGTTTTATTCCCACTCTCGATTCCTTGCTAGCAGTCCGGTTAATTTAGTACCTTTAGTGGGTCTCATTTAATCATTAGCTCTAATTAAAGAACCTCTCACCCTCTCAGATTTTCACCGCTCCGTTCATTTGTATAGCTTTATTATTTTTATCTTTTTACTACACTTACTAACACGTGCACATTACAAAGAAGCAATAGTTTGCGGAGGCATTCTAGAACGGTATATATTTTAGCTTTCAGTTTCTGTTTCATTATCTTAAAATTTATTCCGCTTTTAGTTTTATTCCCACTCTCGATTCCTTGCTAGCAGTCCGGTTAATTTAGTACCTTTAGTGGGTCTCATTTAATCATTAGCTCTAATTAAAGAACCTCTCACCCTCTCAGATTTTCACCGCTCCGTTCATTTGTATAGCTTTATTATTTTTATCTTTTTACTACACTTACTAACACGTGCACATTACAAAGAAGCAATAGTTTGCGGAGGCATTCTAGAACGGTATATATTTTAGCTTTCAGTTTCTGTTTCATTATCTTAAAATTTATTCCGCTTTTAGTTTTATTCCCACTCTCGATTCCTTGCTAGCAGTCCGGTTAATTTAGTACCTTTAGTGGGTCTCATTTAATCATTAGCTCTAATTAAAGAACCTCTCACCCTCTCAGATTTTCACCGCTCCGTTCATTTGTATAGCTTTATTATTTTTATCTTTTACTACACTTACTAACACGTGCACATTACAAAGAAGCAATAGTTTGCGGAGGCATTCTAGAACGGTATATATTTTAGCTTTCAGTTTCTGTTTCATTATCTTAAAATTTATTCCGCTTTTAGTTTTATTCCCACTCTCGATTCCTTGCTAGCAGTCCGGTTAATTTAGTACCTTTAGTGGGTCTCATTTAATCATTAGCTCTAATTAAAGAACCTCTCACCCTCTCAGATTTTCACCGCTCCGTTCATTTGTATAGCTTTATTATTTTTATCTTTTTACTACACTTACTAACACGTGCACATTACAAAGAAGCAATAGTTTGCGGAGGCATTCTAGAACGGTATATATTTTAGCTTTCAGTTTCTGTTTCATTATCTTAAAATTTATTCCGCTTTTAGTTTTATTCCCACTCTCGATTCCTTGCTAGCAGTCCGGTTAATTTAGTACCTTTAGTGGGTCTCATTTAATCATTAGCTCTAATTAAAGAACCTCTCACCCTCTCAGATTTTCACCGCTCCGTTCATTTGTATAGCTTTATTATTTTTATCTTTTTACTACACTTACTAACACGTGCACATTACAAAGAAGCAATAGTTTGCGGAGGCATTCTAGAACGGTATATATTTTAGCTTTCAGTTTCTGTTTCATTATCTTAAAATTTATTCCGCTTTTAGTTTTATTCCCACTCTCGATTCCTTGCTAGCAGTCCGGTTAATTTAGTACCTTTAGTGGGTCTCATTTAATCATTAGCTCTAATTAAAGAACCTCTCACCCTCTCAGAAAACTCCGTTTGGAGATATTCCTTATTACGCTCTAAGTTATTAATTTTCCTTGTGTTTGAATCCTTTCACTTTTTAACTGTTTTTAGTCTTTGTTATTTTCGGCCGATTTCTGCACTTTTACACTGGGTCATCATTCATAATTTCTGGGATTGAGACGACTTATATTAGCATTTAAGGAAGAGTTTGCTTGTCTGACTTACTTCATTAGACACTTCTGGTCAAGAACTGAACAAGAACCACATTCGAAGACTGGAACATCTGAATGACTCTGCAACCCAGGAATCAACTACTCAGTTATTATCGCTCAATAATCGGTTTGGTATCGACGTTACATACTTTATTATTATTTTTTTTTTAAAGCTGATTTTAGAAACCAGGGAATTAAAGTTACTGTCCCAAGGCTAACATTAAATCGCTGATTTTATTTATATATATCACTTTTTTTGTTCTTTCTTTTCCTTCAAAACATTCCAGTACATTGTGCAGAAAGTTGGAGATGAAGCCGTAGTACGTACATATGTAGCATTGCACTGGATTGAACTTGCAGAGTGTGGTTTTTTCCAGTCTGCGCCGTGTGCTTATACAAATATACGCTGCGCAGATAGACTGGAGGAGATTGCACTGTGTAGGCTCTGGTGTAATGTGATATGTATGTACTAGTACTACGGCTTTACAAATTTTGGAAGCATGTAGGGATATATTTCTGATACCAATCGTATATACTAAAAATACTCTAGCACAATTGTAACTGCAGTTTTACAGAACTCTAAATGCTTAATGAACACTCTTGCAGGTACCACCCGTATTCACACTCAGACCTGAGTTTAGTCATTTTCCAATACGAGATTGGGGACGGGTTCTATAAACAAACAAACAAACAAACAAACCATTACCAATTATCAAGTAACCATTAAATTTTGTAAAGGAGTAAATAATCAGGTGACGGGGAACACCATCTTTAACGTGTTGAGAATGGCGGAGATGGAAACAGATAATAATGAGCGACCTCTCGAGCCTCCAAGTATCAGGAAAACCGAGATCCTCAACAATCCGTTTGATGATATAGTTACTAGAGATATTAAGCATAAAACTGTGAGTTTTTGCGTAACTTAAAATGTGACAAACTTTTTACCTTTATTGAACTAATACAATGCAAAAGATGGAACCAAACTTAGTTCAGAACAAGAAAACGTTTATAACGGCGAACTGGCACCCTATAATGTCCATTACCTGCCAAACCGCTACTAATCAAAATTTTTGTAAGTAGTACAGGGAAATCCGTCTGAAAAAATCGATCTGCTGACACACGAAGCTTTCAGAGGATTTTTGACGTTTTTGAGTCCCATTAGGTGCCCTTTATGGTTGACCAACTTTTCCAAACTTTTCCACGTGGCTTAAGGCCACTTTTTGCCACTTTACCACTTTTTACCACCTTTCTTGTTTGTCGAATATCTTTAGTTGTGAACATCGTAAAAGGTTGCGAATCAATCGAGTGTGTTCATATTATCAGGAAGAAAAACTTTTGTTCAAACAATTTTTACGTCAGATAATAAGTTAATTGGATAATTATCAATTAACTAATTAGCAAAATTCTAAAAAATTTTTATTTGCTAAAAATGATCGGAATAGCTTAAAACACGGAGAAAAGTAGTTTTTAGAAAAACTTTGAAAAATTTTCACTTACATTTATTTTTCGAGACTTCGAAAAATTTCGAAAATTCAAAATATTTTTTCCGCCAAAAGTGATAAAATTGCATGAAACGCGGAGGAAAATGATTTTCAAAAAAAACTTAGTCAATTTTTCGTTTCAAGAATACCTTAATCACCAATATTTGTAGTTGGAGTTCAGTAAATCTCGGCAGATTTTAGTAATAATCAGGAATTACTAACTCTAAGTGGAAAGGTCTGAAACTGAAAAACGTTAAGTTTAACCATACGATCGCGATTTAAGAGTTTCATAACTAATTACAATACAGCCTTATCGATTTTCACAGAAACTGCACCAATGGCACAGTCAAGATCGAAACGATAGCCTGCTGTACTGTCATTTTATCGATTTCAATGATGAATCAGTGGGGTTAAGATAATCACATTTGTAATAAATAAAACCTCTCTGTATTGTCAATTGTGATAATCTAAACCGGCCTACCTGTATTACCAGACCTCTTCTTTTCCTCAACAATCAAACCGAGTTGTTCATATCGCATTTGGTGGGTGATGTAAGTAGTAATACATATCGAGCTATATTCAATCACAATACAACACAATGCAATACGTGTATATTATATTATGGCCCTTTAATGAGGTATATGAAACGTTCTATACCGTACACTTCTCATTTCTCCCGTGAGAGGCCCGATATGGAAAGGTTTTACAGTTTATCACGAAAAGGTTTACTTGGTCTCTTGTAGCGCGATGCGTTACTGTGCCGCGCCGCGCACTTAATAAGGCTTCTCACAGCGACAAGATCGGCGAGATGCGCTACTGTGCCGCGCCGAGCTGCCATGAATTGACATCGTCAATTAACTTGGTCTCATGGCTCTTTGACAGCTCAAAGAACTCGCAAGAGCGGGCTACCGGACAACTGAACCCAATTTAGACATTTAGATTAACTCTAACTCTAACCCTAACCCTAACCCTAACCCTAACCCTAACCCTAACCCTAACCCTAACCCTAACCCTAACCAATTAAGCTGATTGGTTAGTGGGAAATAGGTTCAATTGGGTTCAGTTGTCAGTCTTCGATATGTCCCACATTAATCCCGAGCTGATCATCATGGGCCCCGAATATCCTGCGGGAAGAACCTGTATTTTTACTTCACGACGTCCGGATTTCAAATCAACATCCTCAATAACATTAACAATCCTTCCTGATCAGGATCTGTCTCTATTAGCAATTTCCAAAATATCCTGACTCTCGTGGAACATTTCACTGAATTAATTATTACCGGTTCTTTACTACCCCTTGCCCGACACTGCAGTACTCGTATCTAAATCTTACCCTTTCCCGTATGTTACCCTTGTTGATTTTACTTTTAGCCGACCCTGACATATGGGGGTGATTTGAGGTATCCGCAAATGAAGCGGTATGCAGTACAATACAAAACAGTCACAGTATATGTTGGAAGGTGTATTTTCACTTGCTTCCTGGACCTGGCTATTCCTCAGTTTCCCTGATCTGTTCTTGCCCTTCTTCGAACTGTAAATGAGCCATGAGACCAAGTAGACGTTTTCGTGATAAACTGTAAAACCTCTCTATACCGGGTTTCTCGCGGTATAAAGCGTTTCATAAACCTCATTAAGAGCCATATAATATACACGTACTGTGTCGTATTGTGATTGAATATATCTCGATATGTATTACTACTAGTACTAACATCACCCACCAAATGCGATATGAATAACTCGGTTTGATTGTTGAGGAAAAGAAGAGGTCTGGTAATACAGGTAGGCCGGTTTAGATTATCACAATTGACAGTACAGAGAGGTTTTATTTATTACAAATGTGATTATCTTAACCCCACTGATTCATCATTGAAATCGATAAAATGACAGTACAGCAGGCTATCGTTTCGATCTTGACTGTGCCATTGGTGCAGTTTCTGTGAAAATCGATAAGGCTGTATTGTAATTAGTTATGAAACTCTTAAATCGCGATCGTATGGTTAAACTTAACGTTTTACAGTTTCAGACCTTTCCACTTAGAGTTAGTAATTCCTGATTATAACTAAAATCTGCCGAGATTTACTGAACTCCAACTACAAATATTGGTGATTAAGGTATTCTTGAAACGAAAAATTGACTAAGTTTTTTTTTGAAAATCATTTTCCTCCGCGTTTCATGCAATTTTATCACTTTTGGCGGAAAAAATATTTTGAATTTTCGAAAATTTTCGAAGTCTCGAAAAATAAATGTAAGTGAAAATTTTTCAAAGTTTTTCTAAAAACTACTTTTCTCCGTGTTTTAAGCTATTCCGATCATTTTTAGCAAATAAAAAATTTTTAGAATTTTGCTAATTAGTTAATTGATAATTATCCAATTAACTTATTATCTGACGTAAAAATTGTTTGAACAAAAGTTTTTCTTCCTGATAATATGAACACACTCGATTGATTCGCAACCTTTTACGATGTTCACAACTAAAGATATTCGACAAACAAGAAAGGTGGTAAAAAGTGGTAAAGTGGCAAAAAGTGGCCTTAAGCCACGTGGAAAAGTTTGGAAAAGTTGGTCAACCATAAAGGGCACCTAATGGGACTCAAAAACGTCAAAAATCCTCTGAAAGCTTCGTGTGTCAGCAGATCGATTTTTTCAGACGGATTTCCCTGTACTAAAGATTGACCCATCAATTCTAATCTTAGTGATTAGTCACATATTCGTCACAGTAAGATCAATCGCCTAACATAGACTTTACAGCTAGCCAATACACTGGATATTTTTTTCTGCAAAATACGTTTATACGGCAATCAAATGCAGGGCGAAGAGAAGAAGAAAGAAAAGAAGAAGAAAAGTCAGATGAAGGCTACAAAGAATTTCAAACTTTTGTCGTTCGGAGAAGAAGCTGAGGAAGACGAGGAAGAAGTCCAACAGGTAAATATGTATTTTAAAAGATGATATTATTTTATTTTATAAAATAATTCGTGAAGTTCTAAGAAACACATAAGTTTTATACAAGTGAAACAAGCTCATTGGGCTTTTTGATATCGGAAAAATGATATCGAATTAATGAATGCTGTTGTAAAAAGGAACAACCGCATTACAAAGTAATGTTTTTTTTTTTGGATTTTGGTTTTTTTTTTGGTTTTTTCTTTGTTTTTGCCTCTTTTAACATTTTTTTGGTTTTTTTTTCTGGTTTATGAATAATAACAAGGAATGATTAATGCATCCTATCCCATAACTGTGGTTTCTGCAAGTGCTGCTGCAGAGTGTTTGTCAGAGCGTATGGCAGACCGTGTGTCCGAGCGTATGTCAGAGCGTGTGTCAGAGCGTGTGTCCGAGCGTATTTCAGAGCGTGTGTCAGAGCATATGTCAGACCGTGTGTCCGAGCGTGTGCCCGAGCGTGTGTCCGAGCGTGTGTCCGAGCGTGTGTCCGAGCGTGTGTCCGAGCGTGTGTCAGAGCGTATATCAGAGCGTGTGTCCGGGCGTATGTCAGAGCGTGTGTCAGAGCGTATGTCAGATCGTGTGTCAGAGCGTGTGTCCGAGCGTATGTCAGACCGTGTGTCCGAGCGTGTGCCCGAGCGTGTGTCCGAGCGTATTTCAGAGCGTGTGTCAGAGCGTGTTCCGGGCGTATGTCAAAGCGTGTGTCAGAGCGTATGTCCAAGCGTGTGTCCGGGCGTATGTCAGAGCGTGTGTCAGGGCGTATGTCCTAGCGTATTTCAGAGCGTGTGTCAGAGCGTGTTCCGGGCATATGTCAAAGCGTGTGTCAGAGCGTATGTCCGAGCGTGTGTCCGGGCGTATGTCCGAGCGTGTGTCAGAGCGTGTGTCAGAGCGTATGTCAGAGCGTGTGTCCAGGCGTATGTCAGAGCGTGTGTCAGAGCGTATGTCAGAGCGTGTGTCAGAGCGTGTGTCCGAGCGTATGTCAGAGCGTGTGTCCGAGCGTGTGCCCGAGCGTGTGTCCGAGCGTATTTCAGAGCGTGTGTCAGAGCGTGTTCCGGGCGTATGTCAAAGCGTGTGTCAGAGCGTATGTCCGAGCGTGTGTCCGGGCGTATGTCAGAGCGTGTGTCAGAGCGTATGTCAGAGCATGTGTCAGGGCGTATGTCCTAGCGTATGTCAGAGCGTATGTCGGTAGACTTTTCAAACAGTAAGGCAATTATCCTGATCCCCCTGATTCTGCAGAGATAAAATGAGATTAAATTAGGCTAAGATCCCCCTGATTCTGCAATAAGATCAGTGTTGCTTAAATTGATTTTTATAGATTTCAATTACATATTTTCAGATCAGTTGATTAGCTTTCAAGGAAAAACTATTAATGCTTGTATCACAAATGCGAAGGTGTTACAAGATTCAACAAACTTAATTCGGGTACCAAATGACTTATGAAAAGTTCATTTGTTTAACTATCCATTTACCTGGTCACGAGATCTCGTTACAAGCTGTTTCGGGAACTGGCCAGCTCCGCGAGATGTATTGTTTCTGATTAGCAGATTATTTTCTGAGATAGATTTACGATTTCTCTGTAACTTGTCTGTTGTGTTACTTGGATCAAATGTCACTGTCCCTGCTCCATTTGGGTAGTTGTATAGTTCGCTTTCTGATTCATTTGATGTTAAATATTCAGAGACACTTTGATCCCCTTTGTCAGTTTTCTTCTCAACTTCATTGTTTCCACAGGAGTTTATTCCATCCTCTCCTTTTGGAGGCACTCCTTTTTTGACGACTTCTCTACCCGCCATTATGAATTTCTTCACCCGTATGGAATCTTCACTCTCGGAGATGAAAACGAGTTCATCTGGGAAGATACTCGAAGACACGTATTTGTGTTTGCGGGCACCCAAACCTACCTAAAAGAAATTACTGTTTTACAATTTATATTAAGCATGTAACAACTAACAATATTTAAGTTCCAAATAGTGTTAATGAAGAGATTAAATTGCATCAAAAAAGTGATGAAACCTTGAATCAATTTGAAGTGTTGCGAAATAAAATTGAAAACGAAGCTGAATCATTCTAAAATTTTACCTTTGAACGCGCTGATCTATCCCTCTCCGTTCTTGTCTTCCATATTTTTGACCTGCTAGTGCTGTCGAGAGTCCTTGAAGCAGGAAACCTTGGGTCTGGCAATCCCTGTTGTAAGGGGCCTTGTTGTGGTGGCTTTTCTTTAGGAACTTGTAGTCCCCCTTCCAAGTCAATTTCGTTGAAGACCTTCGAAATTTTGTTCACTGTACGAATGTGAAGTCCGATGACGAGGAATCCTAGAGCCAATACCAATACTCTTAGAAGAATCACAGCTGCAGATAACTGATTGATCTCATTTCCTGTGAGCACTGCTGCACTTGTATATAAGTTGACCATTGTTTTTTTATAAGTTTAAGAGCAATTGGAAGTGAAAGATAAATAAATGAGCGTGCACGCGTACCGCGAATACATTGCAGCCAACATCTCCATGGTAACCGCGGCGTTCACGTGCACACGCCAAACATGAAATACTAGGTTCCGTACAGACTCAACTCTGCACCCGTGTCAATATGTTCATTATATGCAAGCCTCTTGGTTTATACTGCCCATCGCGCGACTTGGTCTAGAGTCGGAAGGTTCATAGCAATAAAATATTGTCAAATAATTGCTATCTCCGGCTTATCTGTTATTCTAAGGTCAAATAGCTGCCAAAAAATGTGGACTCCAGAATATATACTTATATATGCTGTAGAAAAGAGTTTGAGTCAATTATTACGAGCGTCAAATTGGTTTGCTGGTCAACCAATTAAAAGCAGAGATTTTACCTAAATTACTCAGAATTTCAAGACACAATAAATATGCCATACCATCGAGAGTTGAAAGGACTTTCAACAGTCTATCCTTGCACCCAAAAGTTCACAATGACACACGCACTTAGTCTTAAGTGCAAGAGAGGGGGGCTTTGTTCACATGAGACACGATAACATCAAAGACTTCATTGCAGGACTACTCAAAATCGTGCAACATGGCGTTCAAACTGAGCCAACTCTTCGGAAAATAATAGAGGCTCAATCTGTTGAATTCAGAAACACAGCCGATGTAGCGAGATTGGACATCAGGCGAAAGGCTAAATATCATTTAGGAGAGCTGGCCAATGGCCAAGGCGCCTATTTTGTTAGTGTCATATTAACAAATCCACTGTCATCTACTATGAAGACTTCACTGTATGACTATGAAAAAGAAAAGAAACGATCGTGCAATTATGGAGTTATAAAAGTGAAGCAGGGGACTTTTACGCCGGGGTTCTGGTTGTCAACATTTTGTTTGTTAAGTCGGAAGTCTTAAATAGGGAAAGGGAATGGCCGCGGTAGCCGGTAAATCGGGCGCGATAAACCGGGGTTTTACTGTACTAAGATTGCTGAAAAAAGGTATGACTCGTACAGCAACGTTGCCAACTAAACTGGATTCGAACCAAAATAAGTTTCAATTTTCTGACATCAATATTATTATGTATCAGAGGTACAAGATCTAAAGTGAAAGACAGCTGCATTAACGAGGTCTTCCACTTTTTGGTGTTCAGTAATGTCAATGATTTAAAATGTTTCGTAAATTTTGAGGAGTGCTCAGTATCCTAACGTCCGGCGTTTCTATTGTCGAGCCTAATAGTAATATATGTTTTTCCCAAACAAAATTATCGTGAGTTGACGTTCAGTTAAAAATTGACAAGTCAGTGTAACTGGTGTTAATAATATTAAGCAACAGTCGCCCAAAGATAATCCTGAGTAGAATCATAAAATAAATGGTAATCACGAAGAAATGAAAACGATGCGTCTTCAGGTGACCCGCTTGTGACTCTACTAGTTTTGGCTTCAATTACTTCTTATCTACTAATAGATGAAGTTTTGTTTATGATAGCCGTTCAACTGGGAGCACAAACTAATCATATTCATAACAACTTGGAGTTTTAGGAGATAAATCCTTAGGGAACTAATTATAATGATGGAATAAATAACACCTGATCGTACTTATTTTTCAATATTGGCTAATTGTAAACGGTAAAACATGTGCCCGCACTTCGATATCAACTCTGACGTTTTATATTATATATTACAATTAATACAACAAGCTTATTTATGCTTTTCATACAAAGTTACATCAAAGTCTTCATGTTATGTATCCTGGGTTTCGAGTTTCGACAGAATATTACCCGTTTAAAATATTTCCATCACGTTACATAATTCTGAAATAATATATTAAATTTACAATAAATTATGCAATCACAACATTATAATCAACAAAATAAATTGATTCACCGAATCTCAGATAGCACAAACATGGTATTATACTAAATGTATCTTGAGATTTTGGATCATTATTCTGATGATCATCAAAAGATTGTTTTGACATCATATAGAAAAAGCATTGCACCAAAAGTTGAAAACATATTTAATCAGCGCAACCAAACGCTCTACGACAATTCGTTTGTAGTAATTGGACCTCGATACTATCGAAGATCCCCTGCACTTTAAAGAAATTCTAACAACGTTTGTGAAGTCATTCCCGGATGAGCCTCTAGTGGCAGGATACAGCTGTCGAAATGGGAACTTGTTACTGGACTGGATCTATGGCTCAGATCATATCTCAAAGTCAAATTGGAAATATTTCGACGAAATATTATTTCGTATACAATTTAGCAAGTAACAGTTTAGATCATGTCTAATTGGAAATGTGTCGTATTGAAATCAGGTCACAATTTCGGACAGATGTCGTTTTTTTCTGGTACCCTGAGTCGGACAGATGTCGCTGTCGGACAGATGTCGCTGTCGGACAGGAGTCGTGTTACCGACTGGAGTGGAATAAAGGCAGCGATCTCGCTGTCCGGGTGGTCAGCAACTCTGATGACGCGATAGAGGATTCTATGAAGCACACCAAAGTAACCAAAAGTAAGATACGTATTAGAACCTAGCCTTAAGATAATCTCTCGATTTCGTGTGAATTCTTTACGATTTCTCTGAAATTCATCTGTTGTGTTGCTTGAAGGAATCTTCTCTGAAGCAAGTGTCACTGCTCCATTTGGGTAGGCGTATAATTCCCTTTCTGATTCATTTTACGTCAAATATTCAGAGACAGTTTGATCCCCTATGTCCAGG
This sequence comes from Bolinopsis microptera, assembly GCF_026151205.1. NCBI lineage: Eukaryota > Metazoa > Ctenophora > Tentaculata > Lobata > Bolinopsidae > Bolinopsis > Bolinopsis microptera. Next base: position 57 of record NW_026971814.1, on the reverse strand, counting down.
GACAAAAGGATTTCGCGGCATGTGCGAAACCGCGAAATTTCCCTTTTCCCCAAAAAA